>NC_136628.1:30113501-30246663 GCF_933228915.1 Telmatherina bonti | reverse complement strand
CATATATATATATATACATACATATACATACATATATATATATATACATACATATACATACATATATATATATATACATACATATACATACATATATATATATATACATACATATACATACATATATATATATATACATACATATACATACATATATATATATATACATACATATACATACATATATATATATATACATACATATACATACATATATATATATATACATACATATACATACATATATATATATATACATACATATACATACATATATATATATATACATACATATACATACATATACATACATATACATACATATATATATATATACATACATATACATACATATATATATATATATACATACATATACATACATATATATATATATACATACATATACATACATATATATATATATACATACATATACATACATATATATATATATACATACATATACATACATATATATATATATACATACATATACATACATATATATATATATACATACATATACATACATATATATATATATACATACATATACATACATATATATATATATACATACATATACATACATATATATATATATATATATATATATATATATATACATACATACATACATATACATACATACACACACACACACACACACACACACACACACACACACACACACACACACACACACACACACACACACACACATATATACATATATATATATATATACATATATATATATATACATATATATATATACATATATATATATACATATATATACATATATATATATATACACATATATATATATATACATATATATATATACATATATATATATATATATATATATATTTTTTTTTTTTTTTTTTTTTTTTTTAATTTATTTATTTTTTTTTTTTAAACCATTTTTGGACATTTGTGGACAAACCAGTTTGCTGAGCTCTAAAGTAAAATCCACACATTCAGTCATGAATATAACTAACTTGCAAAGCTACACCAATATGAAATTATATACAAAAGCCAGATTCAAATCTGTAAGATGCATGTTGACATTTTTTTCCAGCACCAACTTCTTTAATGACATTTTACCATCTCAAAATGAAATACCGAATGCCATACCGGTAAACAGTCTTTCAATAACTGCATTGGAATTCCAGATTAGATGAATGTCCTCCCATGAGCCATGAGATTATGCATAAAAAAAAATCTAATTACATAAAAATCCCTGTGCAAAACAATACATGAGTCCTTATTGGAAACATACAAACAATATAAGCCTTTAAAGGTATTTTGCAAATCTGCTTGTCGTTTAGGGAAGAATGCAAATCTAAATAGGCTCTGACTTACTCGTCAATGAAAGGCAAAAAAGGTGCTGGCAAACTGAATTATATTCACTTCAAAGAGCGTTTCAGTATGAAAGGAGAAAAACTGTGTCAGAGTGGTAAACACAAGTCAATGTGAAGTTAAATATGAGACAAAAATGGCTTTCCCAGAAATCAAATTTGGCTTCCAACAAAGTTGATATTCACAGAAGCAACTAAAGATTGATAAAGAGGAATGCTCTCTTTGAATTTCCATATCAGAACAAATTGTACTTGAAAATTTAAACCACACATTTTAATAAAAAAAAATAAAAAATAAAAAAAAATAAAAAGATGGGGGGAAAAAAGGAAACCAATTCTGCTTTTAGATGAGTTGAGGCTGAAAGTTCAGCGTTAAATCCATTCATCTAACAAGCACCTTGTCCTTTTTTTTTTTTTTTATATATATATATCCCTTCACCTGACTTTCCCAAAGGTTTTCTGGCATAAATGATCTCTATGGTCATCAATATTTTATCAAACAAAAACAAATCGCAGCATTACTTGAGCCATAAATGACACACACATAAAGACAAAAGGGAATTTTCTGTTGCAGTTTTGCGGCGTTTTGCTGAAATCCCAGCATGGCGGTTGCACAGCAGATCACACTAAATGAGAGGGGGGGAAACATCCTTGACGACAACAGATTCAGGGTGGTTGCACCACTATTTATAACCTGCCCAGTCTGCTCTGTGACAACAGAGGGGGATGGATGGAAGGGCGGAGTAAGCGAGAAGAGAGCGAGGGAGAGAACCAGACACACAGACAGAGGGTGGCCTGTGAATTCCAGAACAGAGGAAAAGACCATTGTTTTGTTTTGTTTTTCCTTCCCCTTGACTGGGGCCCTCTGTAATCTGCATAAAAGGTTAAACAGGGAATAAAGGTTTGGTGAATAAAAACAAAACATAAGAATAAAAAAATGCATGTACACAGCTTAGTGACCTAATCTATTCTTCAGTGTACTTGTGTCTATCATTACATAATTCAAATAACTCTGAATCGTCATTTAAGATGTGTGTCATTCTGTATGGATTACATAACTCTATGGACCAAAGAGTCTGCAGTAAACCCAGCACCTTCTTCTACCCCACATCTTAATGACAAAGACAACAAGCGTGAAGTGTTTGACCACCTCTACCTATAATAATACAACTTACCAGCAAACAAACAAGTGCATGCATAACTATGTCACAGTAGGGCCTCCAGAATAACCTGGGACTGCAAAATCTGGCAGCCACACAAAACAAGCCAAAAACAACCACAGACTGACTCATCCACATGCAATCATAGTCCAGGACGTTTGCTGGATGAATAGGAAATGCACCTATTTGATTCTAGAGCCATTCATTTTTCTTCACCCAATGCTACCCTGCACTGCGATACCGACACCCCACATGACAGCTATCATTTCCCTAAATAATCATCTAAAACTATCCCTCCAGCTATTTGCTCTTTATTAAATGTGAAGATGAGATCAAGTTGGAGTCAAGAGAAGGTGTAAAATTTGCTAAGGCCGTTGTTTCCCCAACTATGAGCATGCTCCATCTGTTACCAATAAAGCCAGACACTGACAGCAAGAAATCTAGCTCAGCACATAGCAACAAAGAGGAGGATGCCTCAGTAAGACAAAAAGGTATTGCAGACCATAACTTTCCAACAGCATAAAAAAAAAGATAGAAAAAAAAGGCCTTTCCAAATCCTTTCACACCAGCTTATTTGATTTAAATCCTCGTCCATTTTCCCAGAAAGTCTGCTTCGGCTGCGGGGGTAATATGAATAAATTCTAATCCGAATCAAAGAAGTGGACTCAGTCCACCTACGAACAAAAGACTCAGTCATGGACCAAATATAGGAAGCAGACTACAAAAACAAAGTGCGTCGCGGGCTCAGCACATCGCATCGCGGGTAAACACAACCAATGCACATGTGCGAGGCTACAGGCGGATCTGGATGGAGAAATAGCTTGTGGTCAGACGTGGAAGAATTTGGTGAAACCTCTAATAGAAATCAGAGTGAGAGTAAAGCATAACTTTTTTTTAAATGTCCGATTTGTTTGAGAAGTGCGGCATGAATGGAATCTTGGTCCGAAATAATGTTGCACCCCCTCAACTCAACCAAGTCCCCAATTGGACAGAGTCTAGCAGATTATCCTGATGTACAGGTATGCTCATATGTATTCATACCTTTTCATTGAAGAAAAGGCTGAATTTACAACAGTCACTCAAATAACTGGAGACTTAAAAAAGGAACAATCACTAAAGATTTGCAAAAATATAATTTAGTAATATAAGACAATGTTTTTTCATTTAATTAAGATTAAGAAGGAAAAAACAAACAAATTGGTCCTGGACAAATTAGAGCACTTTTCTGTTGAACAGTGGGACAAAATACCTGTCAACAGGCGCAGAAGTCTGACTGAGAGGAACAGAAAACACCTCACTGTAGCTGAAAAATTAAAGGATTGTTCAACAAAATATTAGTTTATGAGTGATGTAATATGTAATAAATTATCTTAATTGTTTGCTTTAAAAAAAATTCTATTGAACCAGAATTAGAAAATAATGTAATGATTTTCATAAAATTTTTATTTATTACTACTTTAGTCAATGTCAGCTTATTTTACAGGCAGTTGTTTTTTTTCCTTCTTTAATGAAAGGGTATGAATAAATATTAGCACAACTGTAAATGTACCCTTAATTACGTATCAAAAATACCTATTGATATCCAGACAGACAAAACAAACGTAAAGTGAACTACAATGAATGTTGAGCACACTGAATAAATCAACCACAGCCAGCAGTTATTGATATCTGTAAGTGAGCATGCACGGACTGATAGAAAGGCTCCGAGTTAGCAGTGTGATTTAACCATGAATGGAGACATGCCACTCACAATTACACAGTACGGTTCACACCACAATGTTGACAGATCATCCCAACTCACTGCCAAGAAACACTTAAATCACAAACAACACCTCCTTCCAGTTGTTAAAAAAAAAAAAAGAAGCAGGCAACAATGTCAATTTCATCCAAATGAGCTGTCAAACAGGTTCGGCTAAAACAGTCAACACACAAGGGCTCCTCCTGTGACTTGACATCTAATAAGCTTTTCATTTGAACACACAGTATAGTTGAATTTTCAATTAAAGACAATTTGCTACTTTTTTTTTTTTTATCCTGTCAGTTCTCCAACAATTCGTGGATAAAAGATGAAACCTGATTAAAACTGAGATTAAAGTGTGACTTGTTGAACTGTTCATGCTCATTACGCATAACATTTCAGCAAAAGTTGAACATTGTCACCACACTGATCTCGATAAACCATCCGAATCACAATTAATTTCACAAAACAATATTCATCAAACAGGCTACAGCATCTTATTAAATGGGATATTTTATTTTTCCCTTGACAAAAGTGTACCAGCTTATGTTCATATTCATTCTAAAAACAGATTCATAAACCCCCTTTCTGACACGCGCTGCCTAAATCTAATTGGACGGCAACATGTTGGCACAATGTACGACTAAGCACCCTGGTGCTTTTATCTAACATTTTTTTATGGTGGCTGTATCACGTCTGACATTCATGACTTTTATTTTAGACATTGCACAAGTCTTCACTGCTGCAGCTCCATGAACAGATTGACATGCACAGGAGCAGTGGGTTCATTTTACATATGATAAGCTCTTCAGAGGAATTTAAATAAATCCCAACATTAAACACGCAACAGCTTCGTTTGATCCAACATGGTTTTACCTACAATAATTAACTACAATCCAAAGTCGCTGCTTTGCAGCATCTGAGCAAAATGAATGAAAGTAAACCGTTTAACAGCATTCAAACAGCAGTTGCAGAATCTGCTCTGATTATGCAACAATATTTTCTAACATCAATCAGCTACTGTAGTTTTATTTAGCCCTAAACTAAGGCTTCTGAGCCTGTTATGGAAATAAATTAAAAGAGCTTACATTTAACCGATTGTTTATAACTCATATTAACCTTATATGTGCTGTAATTTATATTTTCAATATTCTTATTACATTTCCATCTTTTAGATCTTATACTTTTATGTTAATAATTGGCTGCATTTCAGCCTGAAATGTGCTACAGAACTAAATCTGAAGCTGAAGTTATCTCAACAGGACTGGACGTGTTTTGTGATGTCCTTCCTTTTCTAATGCAACACACCATAGTGACAGCAAAGACAGTGTCCTAGGTGAAAGAAAAGATTATATTCTTCAAGGATTTACAACAACTATGCTTATTTTAGCACTCAGTTTCACATAATGTGTTCATTGAGCTTTAACGTGTTGAAGAGTGATGTGTTCCACCTCTGTACTTGCCATGCTACTATGAGCTGCTCTGGTGACATGACATGTTGTGACCAACTGTCCTCCTGTTTGTATTTGAGATGTAAATCAGTGACTTTTAAGCGTTCATCCGAAGGAAGCCGTAAAGTAAGTCATACCAATTGGTATTTACATGAACGCAATAGTATTTTTTGCAGACAAATTTTTGTTGTATGTTCAAGTTATCCTTCGAATTTTATCTTTTCAACAAAGGGACAGAATAAACAACTGTCTGGATCTGCAGTTGTTTCAACAAGTGACTGAACTAAAAACAGTCAGTTGAATATATATCAGTTAATTATTAAGGGAGAAGAGAACGAATTATGTGTAAATGTTGGCTTAAATTGATATACAATTAATAAGACATTTAAATGTAACACTGTATCTGGTGGGGAACTGCTCAGCAGGATACATCACAGTCAAACAGTAGATATGACTTATTCACAGTGCAGGTGGATTTCCTTGCCACAAGGAAAAGAAAATACAGACAACTACACAGGACAAGTGGTGCCAGCTTACCTCTTGTTGATGGGTTTCTCATCCTTCTCGTAGGGTTTCACAAACCACTTGCCAATGCGAACAAAGCTGCGATTCATGAGGCACCGCTCCAGCAGGTTGTGGATAGCTTTGAACAGGAGAGTGCGACACTCGTAGGAAAGGCCGTTCTCCCACAGACCGTCATCCTCAGCTGGAAATAAAGAAGACAGAGAATTTAAAAAAAACTTGATGAGTGGAGTTTGATTGCTTTGATAGTCCTTGGTATAGTTGTTGGACAAACCACAAAGATTTTTCTCCCAAACCTCATGAGTCTCCTGTTCACAAAAAACACTACCAGTGCAGGAAAAAGAGCTACATGTTGCTGCTGACTTAAAGAAATGCACCAGAAATTACTCTTGCACCTGGTCAGGTGGCATATAGGAACACCAGTTGTCTCACTACGCCTACTGTCACACTGCACTGTAAATTATTAAGGTCATTACTATGTTTAAAGGGTACCCAAAAAGCAGTGTCAAATCAACTTGACATGAATGTTTTATTTTTTTAAGCAGTTTCACAATTCAGTGTGTTCAAAAAAGAAAAAAAACATGTAGTTGTGAGTACATCCATCTCTGTAGAAGAATTGGGTAAAAAGTCACTGTGTAAATATGATGAGCTTAATATTCAAGATAAACAATTACTTTAATGCATGAATTGTGCATTTCCTGAAATGCAGGACAACAAATCTAACATGGCATAAGGAGAAGCTGGTAAGCAGGTCGTGGAAATGAAAACAAGCTTGTTCACTCAGACAGATGTTTCACAGAAACCTGTTGCTGTCTACTTTTAGGTTACAGAGGTTTCAGATGCTTTTTGCTACTAAACACAAAGATGATCAGTGTAAAAGTTAACAAACTCTCTCAGCAGAGACCCAATTTCAATGTCACTGAAGTAACAAAGTTAATTTATACATTTATTTTTCATTTTGCTGTCAAGAAAAAACACTTAAATATCTGCAAATGGTCAGGAATCATTAAAGTAAGCAACAGGACTTTATGTTGCAAGTTCATGAGCCTCGTGATGTTGCTCAGATGGCGAGTTTATCCTCTGAATAAAACTGGGCATGATAACATATCTGATGTGATAAAATCTCAGTCTCTTTCCACTCATAGAAAACATCCAGGTGATGCATTTGAACAGGAACCGGAGCAGAGATAATACCACTCATTTAGTAAATAAATGGTGATGGTAAATTCTTGCATTTTGACTCACTCTTAACTGATCCTGTAATTAGCTGAAGAAGCACATTGTATTAAAACAAGACATTTTGCTGCATATTTCAAGTATCAAGACAGTCAAACGTAAGGCATTACTTGCAGTTCTGTATTCTCTACATACTGTAAATATTTTGTTTGTTCATCACAGCAGAAACTAAACAAGTCACACACTAAATTCTAACTTGCTGCTTAAAATAAAGAACTGTGCCATTACTCCCATATCAGGCTTGCTTTCTGAATCACAATCTGCATTGGCCTGAATGCTGGTCTAATCTCATTAACAGCCACTGCTCACATCTTACAGCGCTTAAGCTCTTTTCAGTCAAGTCTGCAGCAAACATCTCCTCAAGTGTGCATGAGCACAAACAAACTAAATACAGAGCGTGGTCCGCCCTTTTGTGTCAACTTGCTGCATCCCAAGCAGGCACAAGCTAGCCCAGAAGTGACTTAATCATAATTTTATTGAATTATTAAGTGAACTCTTGGCTTGCTGTTGAAATGGGAAGGTAGTTGATGAGCTAATTAAATCTAGATGATTGCATGGAAATCTTCAGAGGAAATCGTGCTGGTATTCCTCTTAAATGAGTTTTAAAGGCTCTGTTCCTGAGTTAAAGCTTCTCACATGTTGCAAAAGTACAAAATATAGACCAAAAATAGACAAAGAATAGACAAGAAATAGACAAAAAAAAAAAAAAAAGGTGTATCCCAATACATATATACATAAGCCCAATTCCTTTCACTTCCAAATGCCACAACCCTTGTCGAGAAAGCAGATTTAACTAGCCTTTAAACCATTACATCTAGCCAAAGGAAAAACAACCTCAGGCTAGCTGCCAAGAAACAAGGAGCTCTGTGCCCAACAATTTTGAGAGAAACACTAATTTATCAGGTGCAAAGTTATCTTGAGAGATAAGATCAGGAACACAGAAAAGCAGGGCAAAAGCAGGAAAGAGGAAGGAACGCAGCAATTTCCACATTAAGAATTTACAGCAATTACAAATTAATAACAACAACAGTTAAAAAAAAAAAAAAGAAAAAAAAAAAGAAAGCTATTACACTTTCTAGAAATCATGGATGTGAAAACAGCATGCACAGGATCAAGATCTTTTTTATTATCCGAATAGAATAAAAAAAAAAAAAAAAAACCTGAGTGGAGTGATTTAGCAGCTGGTGTTGCATTACTTTGGAGACATAGCAGGCAAGAGGTTAAAAAGTCAACATGTAAAGAAACTTGGCACTCTTTGGCACTCATAGCACATTAGAAAAGAAGAAAAGAGAAAGAGGATTGGCTCAATTCAATGGTTCAGGAGACATTAGTGCATCTGATAAAGGGTAAACAGTGAGGGAGGCATTAACCCACTTATAAAACAAGAAAACTAGTAATTAAGGCTCCAGTCCTCCTTAAGTCCTATGTGGCTCCTGCACAAACTTACAAGAAACCTCCCTTTTTTGCTAGGGAAACTGCTTCTCCCTTTCCCAACTCCATTTGCCTCGTACGTGGTCCTCCCTGTCGCCTGTTCCTCCTCAGCCCCTCCCTTAAGCAACAAGAAGCTCTAAAAGAGGCGTCTGGTTTACATCAAACATTCCCAACAACCTCATGTTCACTGTGCAAGCTCTGCTGCAACACTTCTTTCTTCACACAACATTTCAGTCAAGAGCAAGCGTTGGTTCCCACGTTAACCAATCACAATCACTCAGAATTTACAGTACATATAATGTCTGTACTAAAGCCCAGCAAGACTCCAAGGCAGATAAGTCTTTGCAGTTTTTAATGTGTTTTCCAAATGAGACACTTCTGCCCAGCCTTAGCCTAATAACTACTGAGTGTTCTCAAGGGAAAACAAATGCTACTAACTCAAAAACACTTTAAAAACTTGAATCCCTGAACATGTTTTTTGACCTTATTGCGCTTGTCTGTACAAGTCCCAGAGTAGCAGCCATTAGCCTTCTTTGGGACAAAAGCAAGAACAGGAGCCTTAGCTTGCATTAACGTTAATCCACATCAAGCATCTCAACATGCAGCAGCTTATGAGGTTTGTCTAAATAGGTAACTACTTTACACTCTCATAAGATAAAAATCAGAGCCTATATTGTCTATTTAACAAAGCACAGTGTCACTTCAGTCACAGTTATTGCCATTCCTTCACCAGGAAATGCAGGGGTCACAGCCAAGGTGTTACATAGCAAAGAGCCACAGACATACTGTCCCAATGTAAACACAATTTATTTTTATGCCAGTATCTTTTTTTTAATATATACATATATATACATATACATATATATACATATATACATACATATACATACATATACATATATATACACATATACATATACACATATACATATATATATATATATATATATATATATATATATATATATATAAAATAGAGCAAATAACAGTACACTTACAATACTAGCTTCATGTTGAGCTTAAATGAACCCATTGATGTACAACATAAAACACAAGATATTTATCTTTTCTGAGGTAGTGAGACAAATCCCCACATCTGGAAACAGAAACTGTTTTGATTTTCACCAGCTGTACTGATGGTTAAAATGGCTAAAATTCCAGCCTACTGACAGGTCTCAGTGTGTACATGAGGTAGGATGGTGGTAAATAGTGGGATGTGGGCAGTGCAAGGGGCCAAAGATGAGTGGCCTCATTTAGACAGAGATTTATGGGCTCAGGTGATGGTTGGGACACTTTCATGTCCCTGCCTCCTGTGAGGCACACCCAGATGAGCTGACCTTTATAAGAGTGCTTACACAGGAGCACAGTAGCTCTATAAAATTCTCTCATCTACAACATCGAAACAAAGCAAATGTCTTTCCAAAAACTCTACTACACACACAATAAACCGATGCCACTGAGATTTTAAGAGAGCAAGAGAGAGAGAGAAAGAAAGATGAAAAATTTGGAAAAGTTTTTTAAATTCTGTAAAAAAATTTCAGGAAGATTTTTAGATGTGCCTCGCTTCACAGTTGCTCATCTGTGTATACACAATTAGAGTAGCAGTCAGTCATTAAACAGTGAGATTAATGCCTTGTGATCAACTGAGCTCAGGGGGATTCTACCAAGTCTGGCCAAAAGGTTTTCTCCTCTCCTCTACTCCATCCCCCTGTTCTTTCTTATCTGCACAGAAGAGAGCGAGAGAGAACACTGTAAAGTCTCCATTACTAATTAATGAATATTTCTTGAGCAAAGAGGGAAATGAAAGAGATACAGAGAGGAGAGAGGGAGAGAAAAAGCGAGATGCACCCATGGGCCAGAGTTCCATGCATGGCCGAGTCCCTGCACTATGCCAGCCAATGAAGACCCATCAGAGGGAGCGGGAGGGAAAAAAAGAGGAAAGCGGAGGGTGGTTCACAGGCTGAAGATTAGCTCTGGAAAATTGATCCCCAAGCACAAAAGCCCTTGGCCTCTTCCACTTTTCCCTCCCAAGAGCCGGTCGAGGTTTATCTATTCATCAATCTCTACATTACACACTGAACTTCAGAACCATCTTTGAAGGAAAAAATCCTGAGCTAAGGTTAAAGTGTATTGAATGGTCTTTAATGCACATTCACAGCCTCACAAGTACATCGAAGGGGACAAATGAACCTCAGAAGTTTTTTGTCCAAAGCTTCTGGACACACTTGGTTCATGTTTACAGCTGCAGTGTAGAAAATTTAAAAATTCTGTTTGACTTTCACAGGTTGTCCAAGTCGATAAAAATTTGGAAACTCTAAACAATAAGTGGCAGTTCTCCTTTCTGAATCCTTGCCTGGGGCATCTGCTGGGCTACAGTGCTTACAACGGCCGTTACATAATCACAGGACTGAAACTGTACCACAGTCGTCGTCGTGTGTCATCACTTCTGTCACTACTCAAGAGACCACATATGCCGTTACAATCTGTAAAATGGAACTACGTCAGACATCTACGTAACAGATGTTCAAGATTTCAGAGATTATAACTCCTGTATTAAAATATGAGCTTGGCTATTAATTTAGTTTACAATAAAAAAAACAAAAGCATGATTAAAAACTAAGCAAATTTCTTGGATGTACGACAGAGGGAGTGAGAAAGAAAATATTGTATTGATCTAGACAAAGTGATTAGTAGCACAGTAACAGCACCAACCATATAAACATCATTTAAAACAAGTTGTTTTCTAGGTCTCACACTCATGCAAAGAAATGACACATTATAATTATTTATCTTTTAAGAGTGTTTGAAACAGATTCGAAACATTCCACCACTGAGGGTTACTTGTGGTTTTAGCTATGACATATGCAAGTATATTTGCTGTCTTTAAGCATGTACATTGGACAAGACGATCTTCAAACAGCATCTCTTGCTGATATGAGGGCAGTTCAATACTTTCAGGTTGAAGGATTTTCAGAGAACAGAGGAAAACCAGGCTGACCTGTAAGAAAGTGAAACTTTCACCCCAACATATTCCTCACAGACTACTGAAATATGCTGTTTGTAACTGGATATTCTGCTCTGAGGAGCAAGACAGGGTTGCTTTTACTTCATCCTTCATTCTAATGCACAGAAGAAAGTCATAAAACAAGCAGAAGAAAATATTTTGGAGCCTGACAAAACTTGGGGAAACTCTACAAGTGACTATACAATGGCAAAGACAACAAAAGTAAGAAGATCACTGCCAAAACAAGCCGACATAGTGTTATGTAACAAAGTTTTTCTTCCCCAATCACTGCAAAGATACCAGGCAATGTATTCATCAAACTGGTAGAAAAGGTGGACAATTTCTCTTATCTCCAAATATTCCTCAGATCATCTTAAGAGATCGACTTCAACACCTTGTGATGAATAGATGTGACGACTCCAGACACCAGAGCAGAGATGGTGCACGATAACCTGCTCTGGGCAGTAGATGACAGTCTCAAATCTTTTGACCTTCTCCTTCACATCTAATAATCTCAGCTTTACCATTTAAAGACGCACATTCTATATGGGGATACAGGAAAACACTCACGATTCCTTAAAGTATTTACCATCCGATTTCTTTAAGACTTGACTCTAAATGCTGTCTGCAACACAAGAGATCATGTCCGTAAGGATCCCACCAGTCAAGAGGCATGTTCAGCTGAGGGGAAAGTAAATCAGGACAGACCAAAGAAAGAACTGTGGTGTTCAGAGTATCAAAGGAAGACCAAGTTGGGCTGGCACTGCAGACTGCAATAAGTAAAAACTCGTAAAAAAAAATGTGACATGGATGAATCAGCCAAACAGACAGGCATCAGCTCTTACTCTTAATTCTAAATAAATAAATAAATAAATAAACCCATGAGTGTAGTGAGGAGATGAAGGACAGCCATTTATCTTTTGTACTAGATGCCCCTGGTCAGGAGACTTTTGAGGAGAGAGGACGATGAACAGAAGATGGCATCTGCATAAGAATGCAAGCGTAAATTCAACCAGTGCGATGGGGGAGGCAAGATGCTTAATTCAGCGATGGCATTCGCTTGTTAGGAATGATTTCTGCGCATGGCCGGGGCAAGATTAGAATTGGTTTTCTTGTTGTGTTAGCACGAACAGGACGGGCTGTCCAGCAGTGTAAAGACTTGGTGGTTCGCTCCCCCCTGCATTCCTTCATTGGTGATTAAGAGCCTGACGTTAAAAGATCCCTCAAGTTTTCTGCCCTTCACTACTCCCATCTCTCCAGCTCACTCCTTCTCTCCTCATCTCCCCAGAGAGAGGGGATTACTGGCACGCTGGTACACACAAATGGCACTTGCTCAAAATTAAAAGACTTTCACAGGCTGCTAATCTAATGAGGGTGGAAAGGGGTGTGGGGAATGAGCGAGTGCCGTTTCAGCTGCCGAAATGAAAGGACAAGAGCGGATTTTCGTGTTTACCGCCAACACCGCACTAAACACTAAAAAGAGACTAGAAAAATACATAAAGAAAAAAATAGCTTTCTTAAATTCCCAAGACACGAGGACCAAAGGCAAAAAAAATAAATGATCAGGCTTGTGGCAAGCTGTAGCAACTGAAGGACATCAACAGCTGAGTGCATGAACTGCACATGCCCTCCAAAACCTAGCAGGTATTTGTCAACTTGCACCTCCAGAGGCAGAACACATTCGGGAGTCCATATATGCAGCTGACAATCGATCAATCATCCTGCTTCTTAGAGGGACAAACGCATCATTTACTCACCTATCAGCACATATCTGACATCCAACTTGTTAACAGCTTCGATAGAGAAAAAAAGCCACAAATCGAGGACCCCAGAAAGTACAGTTTCAAAAGGACACTGCATTCACTCTCAAGTGGAACACACAGGTACGTCATGTTGACAGATGTTCTGACAATCCATCAAGTCAGTAGGGAAATGAGACCATGCCAACCAGTCATCAAAAGAAGGTAAATATTAATTTGACTGCGTGTGTGTCCAACAACAAACAGATTTTTTTCTACACTTCTAAGATGAACTCAGTTCAAACTGGAATTGGGCCAGAACTAGCATCTTACTGGAACTGGTCCAAAGGGGGTACCTCAGAAGCTTCAATAGTGCAGCCATACAAAGGAAAAGCATCTTCAGAAGGGTAAGAGCGATATGGTCCACAAGCAATGACGGAGGCAGATTACATTTGTTTTTGGGTTTTTTTCCACAAAAAACATAGGGAGTTTGGTATGTTTAAATAAAAACTCAGAATGTAAGCGTGCAAAGAAAATAGATTCAGAATCACAGATTTATCAAAAATTCAAAGAAGACCACACCTTGAAGTGAATCTACCAGCAGTGTTGCAAAATATTATTTTTTTGGTGTTAAAATAAAAAATACAGCTTAGGTCAATATTCAGTTATCTTATTTCTAACACCTAAAACACTACAAGTATCATGATTTAACTCCTCCAAAGTAGCAGTGAGAACACGGCAGCATCTACAACAATTTCCAAATATAAATTCTTCATCCCGCTCCCTCTTGCCAGAAATATAGCACACTCCATTAAAGGGTCTGAGCCAACCGCTCCAAGTTATTACCTGGACCCGTTAGGCTTGAACAAGCTGCCCATCCTACCCTTAAGCTCCCATTCTAAGTCCACTTTAGCCACAATGCCCTGTAATGAAGAAGGGGTCACAGGTGGGTTGTGTTTGGCTCAAATTCTAAAGTTCCATCTACAAGACAGAGACCATGTACAAAGATGGCGTTTTCCATCTTCTTCTGCTAATGCTACTGTTACTCAAGAGGAAAACTAAGTAGGTGTGGAGGGGGGTGGGAGGGGTTAAGATGCATTTGCTTCATTTCTGCATGGCTGCTCGTGCATATTGCGTTTCTCACTCAAGTTATGATCGGACTGAGCTCAGTCTTTTATGCCTTCATTTCTTGTTCATCCTCTAAAGCAGTAACACGTGACCTCAGTTCTTGTTGTTCTGTTTCAAGACTAAAGTCCAAGGTGCTGTTTTGCCGCCCATTGGGCAGCAGCTACTTAGATTTGTTAGCCTTCCTGTTAGCACACAGACCAAAATAACACTACATCATGCCAAGAGTCTCAAAAGAAATGAGATGCCCTGCAGATGTTGGATATACCAGTCCGCCTGGCTATGTGATCAGTGTGAAGGGGGTAAATGCAGGGGTGTTAGGAAGATATCAGATTACACAGAAAACAACACTTCCCAATGCTTCTCACTTGCAGGACACCCTTCCGGTGGCGGTCAAGCAGTGAAATAATTTTTCTCTGTGCAATCAATATTGTATCCTGACAAGGTGATCGATGTTCAAGTCTTTCTTTGACAAAAGCTGCAAGCTTTCAGCACTCTTTCTTAACAGCCATCATTCTTCTCCAGATATATTAGGTGGATTTAAAAGAAAAAAGAAAGTGAAAAGGTCTAATGGTAGGTAGTAAATTTCATGTTCAATTCATATTATTTTGCCTAAGTAATGCCAGACTCTAGCTCCAGTAAATTATTCTAACTTAAGAGCTGCATCTTTGCCAAACTGCCCAGTTTCACAGACCTTAATTACAGAGTCACAACAAGCACCCTGGGCATTCCTCTATAATGCACCTGACCGGCATCGAATGACTTTATGAAAAGGAACCATTAATACAGCTTTAAATTTAAAAAAAAATAAAAAAAAATAAAAAAAATCAAACATGCACTCCCCAAAAACGACATGGCATATATGTGCCAAAGCAGTTCATACCTGCCAGTTCATGGTGAATGAGATCAGCAAAGTTGGGATCGTCCCCCCACCAGAAGAGCCAAAGCTCCCTTCGGCCCTGCCGCTGGCTGCGCCGCCATACGCTTAGCACGTCGGCCTTCAGGCAACGGCTGAAGCTGCATAGGATGGGGTCTTCCTCTGTCACCGGGAAGAGGATGGGAGCAGAGGTGGGACCCTGCCACACAAACCTCTTCCATTTGATCCCCGTCAAGTCAGCCTGTAAAGGTAAGAAGAGGGAGAGAAGAAAAAAAATGTTAGTGTGAGTAATCAGTGGTATTCAATTCCTCCCGGTAAACTGTGCCGAGCAGTGTTAAAAGTAGCTTTAATCCCCTCTTATCAGGAAGTTCAACACCCAACAACGTCTAAGTGGAACCCTTGCTGACAAAAATCAGAAAATAAGGAGAGAAACAGGTGGATGAAAAGACATGCAAAACAAAATGGAGCACCATTGTGTGTTGGTACAAAAGAGAAATAGCTCCTTAATAAATTGGGACATTTGGTTGTTTCTGGAAAAGGTCTGTGTACTGGCTTCAGGTGCTTTCAAAATCACCATAAAAAACATGTTCGAAACACATATTTGAAAAGCTAATGATTGTAAATGTAGTCTCACCACCTTAATCCTCATTACTGGTGAGTGCCAGGGGGTGCTTTGCCTTTTTAGAAATGCCGTCTGGCTTTTATACAGAAAACTTAAAATAAAAAAAATAAAAAAACGCCTCATAGGTAGTAAATCACAAGCAGGGTCATTAAGTGTTAAAACAGGAACATTACACTCTACTGCTGGCTAGTGCTGCTGTTGCTTATCAACAAAGTGCCAAAAGATGACTCGTGTCAACCTTAACACATGTGCACAAGCACATGCCAACTACATTAGGACACACAATGCCCCACGCACACACACACACACACACACACACACACACACACACACACACACACACACACACAGTCCTGCCAGCAATCTTGCTTCCTGATTTCTCCTTGTCGAGATTTCAAGTAATCTGAGAGAACGCGGATAGTTTATATTTCAGCCGTTTAGCTCTATTACATTCAGGTTGAGTTAACAAGCCTTCCCCCTGTATATTCAACCAATTAATCCATTACAATTCCAAGGATATGTTGACTGAAGTGCAGAGGCACTGAGCTTGAATAAGTGATTATCCGTAGCTGTGGCAAAGCAGTAGTCTTCTGCCTGACAAAGGATAAGCTGATAGATTTGTGGTGTTTGTAGGAATGGTGATGGACTTGTATTGTATGGCATCAGTTTACGTAAATGTGGACAACAACAAGTAGGTAACCCACATTTATTCATTACCTTGGATCATTTTTTATCCAAGAAAGACAAAGTATGCGTTTAATTTGCTACCTACCACTGACAGAGGGAAATCAAGGCTTAGGTTGCATAAAACCCCATCTCATCATAATGAATCAGAACAGCTGTGTGATCAAAACACCAGGATCTCTGATCACTTTTCTTTTTAAAAAGTGGCAACTAATGCTGACGGCAAAGCTCTGAGATTCAGACAGCAGACCTACGCCTGTCTAACGGTAGAGCTGCAGCAGTTGGGCTGCTCTTTCCTGCTGGAGTGTGAGAAGCACTACTTTACACCTGCACTTTGCTCGGAAACATCTGTGCACACAATGGAAAGGGAGGGTGGAAACAACGGTTAACTGTGAAACCAGATCATAAGCAGCGCAGATAGGCAATTAGAAGGTGAACACCCCCCATCAGCGGACTAACAATGTCCAGTCTTCAGTGGTATTGTGTTTCATCTACCAAAAATGTTTTGTTTTCCGAGGGGCCTTCAGAATATATCAGGTCTTCCCGCCGTATACACAACTGTTTCACACTGATCTGCATGATTATGTGCAGCACACCGAATCGAGCTGACTGAAAGCAATGACACTCATGTTTGAACAACATGACCCTTATTCAAATAAGCGTTTCAGTTACTTTTTTTTTTTTTTTTGGACCCATCTTCGCATGTAAAATACCTAAAACTGATCTTATGTAAATTACTTTCTTTTCCCAAAATTGGTTGTTGATTTAGATACTAATTACTGTTGCAAGTCACATCTAAACTACATTCAACAAAAGTAAATTAAGTCGGAATAATTGCTCCACATTATGTGATAATAAAACACTTTTCATGTGCATTTCAGAGTTTAAAACCTATTTAAATAAACACCTTTTATTTGAAATGACACTGTAAAAAAAGCAATGCAAATTGCTCTTGTACAAATAACATTTAAGTACTGCAATTAAGTAGTTGTAATCTGTCAAAACCACTGGAAAGTTTAATTAGGTTAGTCAATTAGCAGTTTAAGTTATTCAAGAATTAACAAAAGAGACTACATTTGCTGCTCACATCCTCTCAGCAAACAAACACTGTTGTGGTGCCCAGACCATTTGCAAAACTAAAGACTAGGCGTGCATGAGAAAGTTAAATTAACAATCCAACTCATGTCAGGAGACTTCTAGCATGGCGCTCGGTGAAAACGGACATGCCGCTTGTAATTATCCAGTGTTTGCGGTGCAACTGTACATACAAGGCAAAGTAAACCAGATGACCAAATCCTGTGGGCATGCAGCGTTTGACCTTCTTCATTGCTGAGATTTAGCCACTGTTGCAACCGTCACAGATAAAATAGTGATTAATGTTGCTGCTACAGCTGTTGCTGTGCTGCCAAGTTGCAGGCTTCTCTCCTCATCTTACAGTTCCAGCCGTGACCTTTTTTATGGCTCTTTCTGATCACATCAAGACATAGACATTTATACTTTAGTTATTCTGCTAAGAAAGCAACTGAATTATGAATAGCTCCTTCTCCTGGAAATGGTACTCAATAAGGAAAGTAACTGTATGCTTTATGTTATTGTCCAGGAACATTTTGTTGAAACAAATAATCCCAGTGAATGCAACGTTTATGGCTCTCTGTCATACCTGACATCAACATGAACAGAAACAATAACAGCCAACCCAATCCTGAATTACACAGCAATGAAAGATCCAGAAATACACACATTGAACCAATCTAAACATATTTCCCACCACATAAATTTCCCATCAAACAGAGATTAATGACCTGGTGATTAGTAGTACAAATGTAGTAAAGCTGCACTGAAGAGAGGCAAGTGCTGCAGGAAGTTTTCCACAGAGTGCTGATAAGTGATAACTGACGCAAAATGTAAAGTCAGCCGTCTGCATGGTAAAGTTTACAAGTCGCTGTCTTCATTATGTCCCGCCACCCCTTTTTTTTTTTTCCCCCCTTACTCTGTATTTTAATCAGAGAATCTTTTTCTCCTCAAAATGAAAGCAAATTTTACCTCAAGTCCAGACATCTGAGTGAGCAACTCTGCTCCAGGCTGAGAGGAAGGAGGCTGACCCAAATTGAAACGCAATAAAACTTGTAAAGTGACTACACTGACTTTTCTTGGCAGAGGAATACCTCTGTTCTGTTTTACTCCAGTCTGACTCAATATATAGCAAGACTCGAGCATTAATGAGTAAAGTTATGAAGGATTCTGAGCCAGTAGCTCTTGTTATGAAGGACAAGCATCTGTACCACCTGAGCTCATTTGTGTGAATTTGAAGAGCTTGTCGAAAGTCACTTTCACTGCAGCTATTCTCATCTGGCAAGGCTTCACAGTATCTTTTGTTTGAAAATGAAGTAAGCTCAGTATTTGCACTGCTGATTCAGATTGGATCTCCTTAATGATGATGGCTGTGCGATCAATTTTTCTACAAATAATACAGGACTAAATGTCATTGGTGGAGCACTATAAAAGTTAATCTTTGCATTTACTGCCAAGCATATGCAGTCTAATCTTAAAGCATTCTTTTGAAGAAACAATTACTCAAAATAGACATCTGTTTGCAACATTATTCATGAATTCACTTAGAGTTATATTAAATTATTAAAATGTCCAGACAGCTTCACGATGTTACTACTGCACTCTTTCTGGTTCTGTACAAATAAAAGGCTGACTTTTAAACTAAATTGTCTTCACATTCCACTGAGCTTGAGAAAAAAAGAATGACAAGAAAAAAAAAAAAAGTTCCTCCATGAAAGACTGCACACATCAATGCACCATATCAACAATATCTGGGAGGCAGACTGCTCTGTCAAGGATAAAATGGGCCTTCTGCAGTCGTTAGGTTTGTCCTTTCTAAATAAATTAGTTACAGACTGGGTAGAAAAGAGTGCCAAAGATTTTTGTGTATTTCCCCTCCAACAATTAAGCTTTTCCAGACTGTGTGCATGAATATGCCCCAAAGATTTTAGGTGCAATGAATCCACACAGTCTTCTCTCCCGACAGTGTGTTAGTAAATGTTCAGGTATGTGAGCAATGGCTTATAAAAAGGTCCCAGCAGGGTAAGCAACGAGAAGTTTCATCTTTCCTTTGCCAAAGCCAAAAATCACACTGCTGCATTAGCGAGGGAATCTAAAGCCATGGCCACTGGATACAGGCTAGAAGTTTTCCTGAGATGACGCCTACTTTAAGGAAAGGGGTTATGACCTCTGATTTTGCCAGCTGCTCACCTTCCCTCTGGCAACTTGTGGTTCTGGGTCTGAATGGGGGACACTGTGCTCAAACAGCTGCCTTCCTGCCTTTCAAGATATGAACCAACAGGTGAAGCTGCTCAAATCATGTCACAGATGCTCCTTTTTTCGACCAAGTCTATTTCTTTTCCTGTCATGAACAGCTCCTCCCCAGTTAGTCCTGTCACGAAGCAAACATGAAACTAACAAGTGTGTGTTTGCATTTTTTTAAAATACGGAAAATGCTAATATGATAAGTTTCACTGGAGCTAGTTCTCACATAGCTCTTGCAATTCAGCAAATCATGCACTGGATGCTGTGACTAAAATGCATAAAAAAAGGCAGCTTAAAAGTTGTAAAGTAATGCAAGTACAGATATATCGAACTGACACTTTTAAGTAATACAACAAGCCTACAAAGGAAAAGAAAGAAAGAAAAAGTATGCAACAAGTAGTATCATACTCCAGAGGAGACTACCCACAGGAGAAGGAAGGGGGAGAAAACTACCACAATGTGTTCACATTCTTTCTCCATAAAACCACAGAGTGGAGTCTGTTCAGTAAGTGAGTCATAACAGCAGTGGTGTTATGCTTAGTCTCAGTGTGTAGGAAAATGTCAGCCAGACGGGCACAGCACCACAACGACCAGTCTCCATCTCGCCTGTCCACTGTAGCCATCGCTGCCTTCAAGTGTTGTCGTAAACACTGTAATTACAAGTTCAGCACATACAGTCCACCCAGCAGAGCAGAGTACAGAGCAGGGATTTTCTGCAGTGAAACGTTACCTTTAAGGGGGCGGACAGCTTGGAAGCATTGTCAATTTTGCTCTTAAGGCAGTGTAGTATTTCACTATATTTGTCATCAGCATTACAACTAATTAATTTCCAATCTCACTTTCCTACTTAACACAGCAACAACTAAAATCTCAACCTTTTTTATCATCTCGTCACTGCTTTGCAGTGCGATAGTGTTATTTAATCCTAAAGATTTTTTTAAATTAACTTTTTCTATGAGTTGCCTTCAGGTACTTAACATTATCAAATTAATGGCTGTGGAAGCATGATGTTGAAGAGGAGTGCATTACACTGCATGGCTACAAAACAAGTGCAGTTAAGCCTGTTGACAAGCCAATTAACTGCAACAACAAACACAGACTGACTATGTTCCTGATTATCTGGCCAGAGGAAGGACCGCACACTCAAACAACACTTCTACATTTGCAATCAGCTAAAAACGTAAACCAAACCATGACTTTTAATGCACCAATTTCTTTAACAGATTATTAAAGCAACATCTGAGGATAGCAGTAGGTGAGAAACACAACCACAGCTATTTAGGGCAATGTTAACCAGTCACAACTGGAAACATGATGACAGAAGAAAAAGATTAAGAGTGACCCAGTATAGCTTTCAGTCCATTTGACTTATTTAGCTTCGTGTGTGTGTGTGTGTGTGTGTGTGTGTGTGTGTGTGTGTGTGTGTGTGTGTGCGCGCGCGTGTGTGTGTGTGTGTTTGCATTGCTAAGAAATAAAATGCCACAGATTACATAAACAGCCTAGAGCCTGTGCCCTAGTTGGTGTGAATACTAGAATATGAAGTCCAAGGAGATTAAGCCACTAATGAACGAGTGGTGCCATAATGTTTAACCAGTTATGGTGAACAAACAAACGCTGTTATAAACAATCATATCAACCACTTGTTGCAACAACAACTAATTAAAGCTTTCGAGGAAAGCAGACTGCTGGCATCGACAAGCTGCGAGGTGACAAGTCTCTATTCGGGATTTGTCAGCATTCAACAAAAACTGTATCTAACAGCAATTACACAAAACTCTTCCAGTCTCTGTCATAAAGCTGCTGACTAAATTGCTTTGAGTGTTTAGTTTACGGGTCACTGCAAAAAAAAAAAAGTTTTAAAAAGTAAACAAACAGTGGAAATGCCACCAGAACTAGATAGTAAGTTAATGATATACAAGGTGTAGAGGCGAATGAGAGTAAGGAAAGTGCAACTCACTGGGACCAATTCTTGTTTCTAGTGATAAAACACCCATTTCTTTCACTTTTAGCAGAGAATATATTGCTATGTCTTCCCATTATAGTAAAAAATCAAGCTTTAAAAGTGAGCAGAGTTAAACTCAGTGCTGAGTTAGCATATACCAAAACACGAAATGAAGCCAAAATAAGCTGCCAAAGAACGTGCAAATCATCAAAACTAAAAGACAAAGTGTTACAACCAAAGTAAAGAGTCAACATTAGCAAAGTGGGATGCCATGTCCTAAAATAATGTGAGCTTGACAGGGCCTTAAGCCTGGCTAAGCTACTATAGACTGATGCCTCAGTGGCTAATGTTAGCTTAGCTCCCGTTCAGCTAGTTAAAAATGGCTGCTTTCCTTTAGTTTTAAATCTCTTACCAGACAGAATAGATTGGAATGGCAATCCTCCAAGCTGGCCCCGTTTGGTACAAAACAAGAACTCATCGTTCTTCACTGCAAGATCCAACTCTCCATCGTTTCACTTCCCGGGAAATAAAGAACAATTGGCGGATTTGTTTGTTTTCTGATGATGTGCAGGCTTAATCAGCGAGAGATATTTTTTCTAACATTTGGCTGGAGGATAGTTAATTCAACAACCTTCCGACTGCAGTTTCTTCCTGCCGCAGCTAAAAGCGGATAAAAAGAGAGACTGTGTGGTCTCTACGTCGACATCTCAAAAAGTACACAGTAAAAGCAAATTTAAGGAAGCGTAAAAAATGTTCATAAAACAAAAAGAAAAGGGGAGCAAAGAAGCAACTCTCCCCCTCCCCCTTAGCCCTAAAACGGTCTCCGCTTTAAAAAAAATAAAATAAAATAAAATAAAAAATTAAAAAATTAAAAAAAAACCCGTCCTGTCTCACTCCTCCATCGCAAATTTTAGCTTAAAAATGAAATACATCCTGTTACAACCACTCGAAATATGGCACCGGCCTACGTTTTAATAGTTATTTCGATCATAATTTCAGCCTCGGTTCCTGTTGGTTTCCATTTGAATTCATGGATTCCTTTCTTTAATGGCGGCCACAGGGACAACTCTGCCTTCCACAGCCTATTGGCTCGTTCCTGGTCACAGTTTTGTCAAGGTAGCCGAAGATCCACGGATACGCTTCAGACACCCGCAAACATTTCCGGAAAAGTAAAGGTTTACATCGACTTTAATATCATTAATACAAACAGTGAGTAGATTAAAGCTGTAATCCATTAAAATTACCATCCACTGCTCTTTTGTGCATCTGTGAAGCCTTGAACTTGGTATTATGCATGCAATTTTAATTATTCCAAAATCTGTCTCTAAAAAGGAAACCCTATTTGCAAATGTGATTTTTTTTTTTATTTAACTAAAGACTCATTCATTCATTCATTCATTAATTCATTCATTCATTCATTCATTCATTCACCGTACTGCTTAGTTTTAATAAGGGTCGTAAGGGAGCTGGTAGCCTGCCCACAGAGACTTGTTATCAAAATATTGCTCCTCCTTTTGAGATAATATATATATATATATATATATATATATATATATATATATATATATATATATATATATATATATATATATATATATATATTAAATACGTTTTTAAGCAGTCAAATTTTCTACTGTGACACAGAACAAGCTGTTAAACTCATCAGCTCTTTATAAAATGTAAAGTTTGTTTCCAAGGTAATAAATCATGACTATTTATATATATATATATATATATATATATATATATATATATATATATATATATATATATATATATATATATATATATATATACTTTTTTTTCTATCTCAAAGAATAGTTTATTTTCCAAAGTTGAAAGTTAATCGCTGAGAAAAAAGAAAGGAAAAAGTTAATAGTTACTAAATATGGGTGACTTTATTTTGGTAACATTTATGATAACTTCCGTTTGTAAGTATCGGTAACTTGACAATGTCGTGGTCATGAGGGCTGTAATAACACAAGACTGATAGGTATTGCCGCTGGGCCAGCGCAAGTGGCGCTACTGAGCAACAGATTTTGTTACTAATGATCAAACCCTATAAACTTGCTCACTTACACAGTGCACCACCTAGCGCATGTGATGTTGCACTTGCAATTGAAATGTGCATCCAAGGTGCACTGATGCGTCCTTTGTTTTCCTTTACTGCAATAAAATTGGTTCATCTTACGATAAATTACCAGAATATTTCTCTCGAACATAAAGTCTGCAGAAAATCTAACATTTATAATTCTGAAAATTACAGAAATGAGACAATTGCACTTTATTTCATTATTAATTTTTAAGAATCATGACTGGATGGTGAGAAGGTGGAATTCCAACAAATGACTGAATAAATAAACAGATAAATAAATATCCATATTAAATTAATAATTAAAATAAATAAAAACATGTGAAGATAAAAATACATAATAAACAGAGTATGTCATTTTCTGATGGACGCAATTAATGAGTGACAATTGAAAATGAGGATGGATGTGTTTACTGGTTAAAGGGTTATAAAAACAGTCAGACTGAGTTGTTAAAGTGCAGACAAAACATATTCAGACTGTGGTTTCTGGCACTGTGACCTCCAACTGAGCTATGATACACCCACTTAAATAGAGCTCAGGGGAAAATACCTAGACACATCCATATACAGCAATTCAGGTTATGTTCTATCCATAGAAATACTAGATCCATAATCAAGGCAGACATTAATCTATTTTATTAGATCATTTAATCTACTTAGTCTTGTTACTGTTTATCATTTGTTTTGTTTGCTGCAACCATACTGCATAACCAGCATGTTGCTCAAAATGAATTGCCAGGCTGAACAGTGGAAGTTTCTAGGGGATAAATCCAGCTTTGTTGTCAAAGATTGTCTTTCTGATCATCACACTACCTGACAGGTAACCCCGACAGAATTCAGGCTGAAAATATGATGTTTGCACACAAGTGCCAAAACACAGACGCACCAGAACAATCACTTCTGCATCCATCCAGCACTAAAATGTATTCCAGATTTTTTCCCCGCTACTGTTTTTATAATGATAATTTTGCCTTCATTCAGTGTTTGATAGAAGCTGCTGAAAGGGACCCACAAGAGAGGGATTTGCCCTTCACAGTCTGAGACGTGCATTGGTGTTAGATAGCCAACAGAAAACAGTGACAATATTCGTTGTTTGATACTTTTCTTGTTTAAAACAAGGCTGAGAATACTCCAAAATCACATGAATCAAGTCCGCAGTGCTCAACAGGTGTGTTGCGCCTTGAGCAGTTATTGATGTCCCTTCAAATCTGTTTCACAAGTGGATAAGATGAGTCTGATGATCCTGGGCTTTAATGCTCTCAAGTGTCTGCACTGGATGGGATCAATCTTCAGCATCCCAGCAGTCTATGATGTGCAGTCTTGAAATGATTCATAATAATCCGCCTGGCCATGTTTCTTCCATGGCTTTGTCAGATCTGAGAAGGAACTGACAGTTCTTTACATTTTGTTTCCAGCTTCGCACAGGTCTGAGCCCAGGCAAGCTTAGGTAAAACCTCAAGCAGTACTGGGCATTGTGGACTCTTATTCTTTCACCAACAACATCAAGTTACAAGTGTTCCAACGCTGTAAGCTCATTATGGGGAATAACAATTTTAACGCAACCAAAATTTCTTTAACTTTTTATCCAAGACAGACTCTCAGGCTCTTCTCTTTCTAAGCATCAGCACTAAAGTTCTGTGAAACATTCAGCTTTAAGCTGCTAATTATAAAAGAGTGTAAGCAGTTTTGAGCAATAATTTCTCTTTATAAATGCAGGTCAGCTGTTTGGCTAACAAGCTCATATTTTTGTCTCTTATTCTGAGCTTCATTAAAGAGTAATTACATTACCTAAGAGCAAATTTTGTCTTTTTTTTTTTGCTTCTGTCACAACTGCTTTCATTTTTAATCTCAACTTTATTATCTTAAACTGCAACATTTATTAACTCTTTTCAACCTTTGTAATTTGGAAAAGTAAACATCTGGTTATGTGCACATAAATCAGATCTGTGAAACCATGTGTGACTGATCTTTTGCTCTATGCCCCGGAGGAGCATCGGCGATATTTCCCCTTTGCAATACTTACAGAAGAACTGAGTAAACTGAGGCCGGAAAACAGGTGATGACAACATTTCCTGAGGCCACAAAACACCTATTTTCTCCTGAAACACTGAAGGAGTCATGGAGGTGCAGTCGCCTGAAGACAACAAGTGATGAGATTGATTTGTTCCAAGAACTTATCAGGAAGATATTTCACCAAGATCACTTGCAGAGGATGAAAAATGTGTTGACAGTTCAACCTTTTTCCTGTATTTCCAACTTACAATGACGCAAACCGAGATAAACTTCGCTTTTTCCAAAATGTCACTGCCTCTGTTTGAGTCACTCCTGGGCCAAATTAGTTTATCTTGTTGCATAGATAGAGACATCTTTATTCATTCATGTCAAACTTGCATGCCAGATATAAATGATATGATCTGGGGTAGATATGATAATTGCACGCCTTAAACACATTACCAATACAATGAATGACAAGAAATTAAGCTCGTCTTGTGCAGCCTCAAAGGACCTGTGAAATCAGCTTTGTGTATTTCATCTGATCCTAAAGGAACCAGGAACCCCTTTAAAACCTTAAATCTCCCTATAGGAATGGATGATAATCTTACACTATGTGCTCCAGCTCCCACCTCCATGATACGAAAAAACAATTGTAGCAAGATACCATCTGTATGAGACAGAAAAACACATCTAACAGTGCAATAGATGAGCACAGTTGTCATTGCACAGTAAGTAATGTGGACACCAGATTGCTATCATAGCTGTCGATGGGTTTCCCACATTTATCTCCAGCTCCTTCTTATCTAAATCCCACAGAGCTATTCTGTCATGTATATTCCATCTCAGTCGCACTCAACAATATTGGGGAAGCATAAGTGGGAGATAGTTGGAGGTTGGCTCTCTGCTCTTTTGACATTTGATTTAACATGCTCTGTGGTCCCTGCCAATCTGCTATAGGAGCATTTGTCAGACAGCCTCGCCTCAGTGTTGTGTGACTAAATCCTGCATGAGAAAGAGAATAATAAATCTGAGATTTAACCAGAAAGCAAACATGAGCTGAATTTAATGAGAACCTGTGGTCAGATGAAATGAAAGAACTGTTAATGTGCGGGGAAAACTTGACTTGGTCGACGTTAAATATGCTTTAATGGTAAAGCATAAAACAGTCAAGGTGATAACGTGCATGTGCAGCTTCAAGTTCGGACACGCTTTAACATACTTGCTCGCATGTTTTAAGCCTTAGAGGTATTCCTGCTGCTGAAAGATCACAAGAATCAGGTGACATATTTTAAAAGCTTCCTGTAAATCGATGAGACTGACCCCCCTTACCCCACCCCTCAACAGGAGAGGCTTTTTTCTTTTCTTTTTAGCTTCACAGCTAAACCATCAAGCAATTGAGAACATAACTCTGATGTCCGCGCTGCAGGTCAACACCTAACTTGTGTTTACGGAGGCTAAGTGGTAATATCCTTCTCTTCGCCTCAGCAAAGAAATGGATAGTTATGAAGAAGGTTATCATCTGTGTCATGTTCAAATAAAGTAGCCCTCCTCCTTCAGGTGCAGCGTTAAAGCACACGGTAATGTGTGCTCTTCACTTTCACTTCTGCCTATTATTCTCATGCACACACAAACATTTGTGCACTCTGCTTGTTCTTAATATGTCCAAGTACCCACCGATCTCATCTGCAAAGACAGTTTGAGGAGCACTTTTAGAAAAGATAAGAACAAGCACATATTCCATTCATTTGAATAAAGACATTTGGCACAGACTGCAAAATTATAAAGCTGGAGAATGAAGCAATTTGTGAAAAAAAGTGACTGAGAGAAGGAATTTTAAAATCCTTATGTTTGAACTGAAATGGAAATGTTTGAGACTAAAGTACAGAATCACACTAATAGTATTTCTGAAGGGAGGGTAACTATCTTTAGTAATTTTTTTAAAGAATAACTTCTTGATAGCCATCTTTCTACAAAGACATTTTATTAATGAAGCTGTAGTAAACAGTAAACAGGTAAACTCCAGAGCAAAATGCATTACTAAGATAACTTCACTTCCAGATACTATTTATCTACTTGTGTTTTTATGGACCCCTAGTATTCCTTTTTTTTCTCCACTTCTACAATTTCTTCGGTATTTTTAAGAACACACTGCTCACCATGCTGAGATAAGCCAGATGTTTCATACGTAGCACTTTGGGAATTACCTTGTCGGTGCCAGAAATACTATTTTATATCAGTTATTTAAAGAAGTGAGAACAAATTACACATATTGGGGACAGGCTACTACTAACAAAGTGCCTAAAGTTAAGAAAATAGATGTTTGCCAAACTGCTATGTGTAAAAACAACACTGGTTTATCCCTTTAGTTCTGCACCTTTTAATACGTTAATAATAAACAAAAGAAAATCTTTGGAGGACCTTCTGAAAACCTGGAGAACTAACGTTTCAGGTCATCTTAAACGATTACAGGAAGGTCTGACTTCTTGGCAGCATAATATAGAGATGTGGCTTCAGACTGAGCACAGCGCTGTAAATAGGATGCATAGGAAACTGTACAGGCTGTTTTAAACATACAAGATTATTTTCAAAGACTCAGTCATGTATTCTCCATAATCCCTGCAGAGTAAGCCTTGCAGCTTTTTAGAAGGTCTGTGAGCAGAAATCCCCATCAAAGAAATTTCTGTGGAAAACTGATCATAAATTAATTATTAAAAAAGCAGGGGCATAGAGGAATGGTAGAAGGAATACTTTGAAGATCTCCTTAATCTAACGGACACACCTTTTCTCTGGGGACTCATAGGAGGACTCACCCGTCACAGGAGCGGAGGTCACTGAGGTAATTAAAGGATTTCCTGCTTGCAAGAGGCAGAATAAATTCAGCACAAGTTGTTTAAGACTCTGGGTGTTGTAGAGGGTGTTAATAAATGTTTCCAAGTCCTTGTCCTTGTGGTTTAAACATTTCTTGATTTAAAACACCTGGTTTAAATAAATGTATCATTACCAGGCTTGTGTTGAGCTTGACATGCTGGTGGGGTGATTTATTCATCTGTGTCAAGTGCGTTGGAGAAGGGAAGCAAATTAATCATGCAAGGATGGTGGTCCCGACAACTAGTACTGGTAAATACTGGTCTGTAGGGGAGGCTGACACACCTGTGCAACACTGCATGTACAACACTGTGCAGGGAGGTTAAAGACAATTCTTTAACCTCCCTTTAACGGGCAAACCAAGATCATGGTACTCGTTTTCAAGAAGTGAGTTGAAGGTGTGTTCCTACAGTGTTTCCTAAGATATTTTCTGTTATGCAGTGTTTATGTAGCATGATGAGAATCACAAGACATTAAAAGTGAAGTGCACAAGCATAAACCATGCAGATTTTCTAAATGTTTTTTTTTTTTCACATCTGTCTGTAACCATATCCAACAATGCAAAGCCTATCCGTTTACGTTAACTGCAATCTCTGGTCGTATGTCACTCCATATGCAAGTGAGATTGTAACTGGAGTGGGAAATGTGCAGGATGAGGACGAACAAGTGTTTGTGGCCAAATGAACTCTAACAAGAATGGAAAATCAGCCTCCTTATATAAGAACACACATGAAGACAGAACATAACAGCATGCACAAATTAACAATACAACGCATCTGTGTCAGGAGCAGAGAAAAGGAAATCTTCATAAACACGTAATTTTGAGCTGTTTTTTTCATTTAAACACAACAGCAGCATGTTGTACTGAGGACCAACAGAGCTATGTCATCTTCTGTCATGAGGTTGAGATGCCTCAGTCCTCCTGGGACACCATTGTCAGAATACTGAAACTGACAGTCGTTTTTTTTAGTCATAGACTACCAGGAAAAAAAATGTGTAACCACAAATGTCCACTACGGAGGACATCGCTTCAACTTTTAAATATTGTGGTAAAATATAGTTATATTTATCTAAGAAACAATTTAATGTGTTTATAAGATATTCAGTGAAAATATAACTACAAAATTTCAAGTAAAAATCAGCTCAATGAGAAGTATTATGCACTTTTGCTCTTCCCATAAAACATGCTTGTTGCAACGGAGGCCATTTTTCTTGAAGAGAGAAAGTTCACAAAGCCCCACCTCCATAAATGAGGTACCATTTAAAAGCACTAAATGTCCTCTTTAAAGACCAAAATGTGTTAGTTCAGTAGCATTCAGGGAGATGAAAATATTTAGGTTTACAAAGGTCCTCCACAGAGGACAAATTGAACTACTGGTAGTCAGGAGGATATCTCAGATCTAGGAGGAAAAAATGTCTCCATCATCCTCTATCTGCTGGTTCAGGATGAAAGATGGTGGATGGGAAATAACTCAACCAGTCTTCATAGACATGCAACTGAACGTAATTGTAAATGGACTGTGCTTTGCAAGTCGTACATGACTACTCCAAATACTTCATCACTACATGCCACATTCACCCAATGACACACACACACTCATAGAGCACTTGTAAGTATATATGAAGCATCTATGCACACTTACACCCCAGTGGACACAGGTACAGCCGCTGAGGCATATAACCTGTAACACTGGTTTTGCTGCTGGTCATTTGTTCCCAGTACAACTGGAGCAAGTTCTTGTTTTGCATACGAGCAGCGATTCACTCCGGTAAATCAAGTTGAGGATTTAAAGTTTCCTGATTTGTCTTCATTAGTACGGTTAACATGAGTGCAAGTTTGTAGCATTTGGCTAAGTTGTTGATTCCCTGCTCACAATCCCTCCCTTGTCTCTGGTCTTTGTGGGGACTGTGGATGGAAACTAACAAAGCTTCCTCCAAATGTGTTTGAGCTGAGACTTGAAAATACCCAGGCAAGATAGATGGTAGAAGATGGATAGATGGATGGATGAATAAAATCAAATATCTGGAATTTATGGCTTTAATAAGTGGCGAGAGCTGGAGAACTGCCGATCAAGTGGGTTTTGCAGGGATTGCTCAATCTGTCAGAAAAATGTGGCACGCTGGCAGGAATTCAAAGAAAACTTTAAGGTTATAAGATTTATGAGGTGACATCTAAATCAACAGGTTCTCAGCTTGTTTGAAAGGAAAAGCAAATGGGTTGGGAACCAAGAAAAAGTCCTACAATGCTTTAAGTTACCAATTTAAGCTTTGCCTCTTTAGAGTGCTGCTCCTGCTGCAGCAGGCAAGGTGTTGAGGTTTTAAACTTGGCTTAAGATTTAATAGGAATCTTCAACATATTCTGACATGCAGACACATGCACATAAATGCTAAAATGAAGTATTTAATGTGACAAAGAGGGAGCAGCCTCTTTGTCATTAGCTTGAGAGCAGTGGAGAGTGCTGAGGATGCAGAGTCGTTGGCACGATGCCCTCTCAGCCTTCACTGGAGTTTCTGAGTTGGACTGTGTACAAGCTGGCTGGCTGAGGGGGTCACGTACAGCTAACTGTGAACTTTATGTGCTCCAACCATACATAAAAGATTAATATTCTGTTTGCATTGCAAAAAAAAAAAAAAGATGCATACATCTTTAAATCTTCAAAGGGGATGAATGAACTTATTTCTTTCTTTTCTATCAGATGCCACCTGCTCAAATCCAACTGTACAACCTGTTTTGTAACAGGACCAGCGAGTTACAGCACAAATCTCTTCAGAGCAAAGTCAAACAATGTTATTCAGGGCCAGCTGAGCAGAGAGCTGCTCTTTATTGAGTCCCTTCTGCAGTTAAATAGTGTGAAGTACTTGTCAACTCAGTTGTTGCAACAATGCTCTGCTTCTCTGGGGTGAGGTCTGACCGAGGTTAGTGCCATGTTACCTCCCTCGATGGAGCTGAGGGTTAGCTGTTCGGGTGCTGCCCTTGTTCACACAGAACATTCCAGGCACACAGATAAAGCCATAGCTGTGCCTTTGTTGCAGTGCTGACTAGACAAGAGCCTTTCTGCAGGGCGGCAGCCTTTAAAAAGATGAAGTCGTGCATCCCTGCTGGTAAATGATCTGACACACTTTTTGCCCCTGCAGTCTTTTCACAAGCCCTTGTTGTGAGCCCCTCGTTATTATTCTCCTTCTCCTTTCCCGCTTTCTTGGTCCCTTTGCCCCCCCTCCCCCTCTTTCCCATCCTCCCCAACCCCTCCCCATTGCTCCCCTCAGTTTTGCACACACATTGCAAGCAGATGGAAGAAAAGGTGTCTATATAGAAGATATTTTCCTCCTTCTTAAGGAGCCTTCCACCCTGCAGAACCAGCATGGGATTAATAAATTCAACATGAATTGAAAGCTAATCAAATGTGCAACCCCCCCCCCCCCGGCTCCGTGGAAAGACGGCTGAGCACAGAGCTCCTAGAGATCAGACGGGTGAGGGAGAGAATGAGATCATTGTCACAATTACACTTTTAAAGCAGCAGTGGAGAAAAACAGAGAACCAGCCTGCTGTCAGGAGGCTGACCCGGGTGACTGGCCATAACATGTCTGGCATTCCTCTGTGACATGATGCTTTGTCATTTTCTTCAAAATAAGGGAAGGGCCACTTTAGAGCAGACAACATTGAGACTGCTGGGGTGGTTTTCAATTCTTAGGCTTCGGGCTAGATAAATATATTTTTTGTTTGTAAAGAAAATCTTTTTTAAAAGAAAAATCTCCATGAAAGCTGCACCAACTCTCAAAAAAGTCAATTGCTGCAATGCAAATTAATCTCTTTATGGAAGCTTATGACATTTAAAAAAAATGACACAGTGGCCATAAGAGTAATATACAGGTTTGCAGACAGTGCAGATTTCCCAATATCCATATGGACTGCCACAGTTAGATCAGAAACAGAAGCAAGAGGAGAGAAAGAGAGGGAGGGAGAAAAGAGCAGCAGCAAAAGTGCCGCAGCACAGCAGAGATGTCAAAGTTCAGTTTAAGGGCATCCTGAGAGGCACAAAGTGCTGCCTCGAGCGCTGTTGATTCAGCGGAGGCTCCTGACCAGCAAGACCAGTCATGTTTCCAGTTTGAGCAGCTCCTAATTGTTTAATTGAAGACTGTGTGTGGGATGGCAGAGGCTGCACAGTACATGTGTTCTCTGCTTGTCAGCTGATTAATATAAAGGCCTGTATACTTGCTAGTTGTCTACAGGCGTCTTGATCGGATATGATCGCCCATTAGGACTTCCACTTGTGCACATATGATCCCCCTGTAAGTCCAGTGTTACACTTTGGCTTCCTGCATCAAACTGATTGCATTAGTTGAACATCCAGGAAAATGTGCAACACTTGCAGAAATGTGTGCATTAAAGTGCCACTCAGACTGAAGGATATCAGTATCGTCGGTTTTGAACAACAATTTAATTCCAAGCTCATAAATAATGTCTGAGCAATACTGAAATGAAAACATCAATCAGATTTAGAAACAAATAAGGTCATATACAATTGTTCTATTACTTTATAAATCATAAGCTTGAATTAAAATTGCAGTTCATCAGACATTTCAAAATGCATTAGCTCTGTAAATAAAGAATTAAGCTCATACATGACATTAACGCTGTCATTCTGCACCTCCACTGGCCTTGCAGTGCAGATAAATTGTATAATTACATGAAGTGCTCACTCACTGACCTGTTAAATGCTGAATAAAATACATAAACAGCCTTGCTTTGCAGCAGACAGTATCCATGTCCAATGCAGCAGTGCCACCAGTTTTCTGTCGGAACAAATCCATAAACTAAAATCTACAAATATTTCATGCTTGTTTCCATTTACATTCGCGCTTGTATAGGTAGACTGCAAAATAGAATATTTATTTAGTGACAGCCTGCTCTCCATGAAAATACCTTTAAAAAGAATTCCACATATGCTTGGATCTGCAAGTAAAACACACACCGAAGTCTCCAGCACAGCATGCAGTCAATATTTTATAAGATATGACTCAATATTCATGAGCAGGGTATATTTGAACATATTAGTTACTAGTCAATAAGTTTACTAAGAGCAGCATCCAAGGTCTCTGCAAATAGTTCTATTCCCACAAGACAGCACTGACAAATACAGTCTCTTTCTCTGCTCAGTGATCAATAGATGGAGTTTACTCAAACTGCTCTGAACATGAAGAACAGCATAATAATGACAAAAATCCAACTGACAGTGTATTGAGTGCCGTGATGCACATTTCTATCAAGTGTTACTTGCTCAGTGCAAGCCAAGCAGGTACTTAGATAAAGGTTATAAGCTGCCAAGAAGATACCCACCTGCAACCGTAGCTAAGGCCGTTCAGCATGTGTGTGTACATGTGCGTCTCTGTTCAGATAAGCCTGTGTGCATCCATGTAAAAGAAAATGTGTGTGCACATGTGTTTGGAGTCATTATTCACATTGCAATATGCCATAAATACTCTCAACACAGCACACTCACATTGCAGTGTGAACACTTGCTCAACACTCATGCATTATGTATGATTGCATCTGCGACTTGCATTTAGTCTGTTGAGTATCTTGTTGTAAGGGGCAATATGGTTGTCATAATGTGTGTGATCCGTTTGCTCCATTTCCTTTACTGGTATCTGCAAAACAAAGGGGTTTTTGAATCATCAGCCTTGATCGTGGAAATAAAGGATTTTATTGTATGTTAAAAAAAAAAAAAAAAGCTCCACAATGTAACTTATTTTATCTACAAAATGCTTATGAGTGAGATGATTTTTATTTTCTAAATCTACTTGACTTGACCTCTGTGTCTGCAAGGGTATTTGGTTTGCAATCCAGATTTCCCCAAGCAAGTTTGTACACTGTCAAGACACCACGTACAGAGCCTGGGAATTCACAGCTGACAGTAGCTGCTTTCTTTATCACTATAATTTTGACTGTGCCACTGCTGCTGAGACTCAAAGGCGCAGGTTTAATTCCTCACAACGGGTGGAGCACACACTAGTGCATTCATTCTGTAATAGACTGATGATAAAATGATAAGACTTTGCCGTGATCTGATTGTGTTCATATTGATTAGAGATAAACATCTGCCACACAGAAATCAAGAACAGTGGCTCTGTGTTGATGGGGATTTGAAGGCATGTTAAACCTGCTTATTGCACTTTTGACACCTCCACTCACTGCCCACGCATACATAAAAAGTGCCCAACCCATTCACTCTGGCCTTTTCTCTCTGATCCATGACAGCATGCAACCTGATGACTCAGAGTTGGCTTCAGTAAAGCATGAATAAGGGGTGGGAGTTGGTTATCTTCTGTCCCACTCTGTGGCATTTCAGCCCTGATAAATGCACCGCGGGACATGGACATATGGAACACACTGCAAGTGGACATTAAAGGGAAAAAAATAAGGCAACAATTCTGGCAATTACATTCCTTGGACCTTTTGTGCACTTTTACGCCTTATCCTCCATCGGGCCATTAAAGCAGAGCAAAATACAAGGCTGGCTTCTTTATCTGATGTTGTGGAAAAATAAAAACAGGTATACTGTCTTTCTATCTCGCAAATCTTCCCTTGGAAGACATTTGTTTCACATGTATGACAGGAACAGGTAATACTGCCTCGAGTTCCATTCACTAGAGAGGCAAATGTGAAAGCATCAATAGTCACAAAGAAGAAATTAATAAGACATGTTTACACTCACAACTTTTGAAATGAATAAACTACAGCGATGCCGGAAACCTTTTATGATGGCGAGTCCAACTTTGACATAAAAATTGACCTCATCGCTGCCCAAAAAACATCTTTCTGTCATGTTTTTGCCACCCTGATCCCCTGGCGCTCATCATTGGTAACTCGATCCACCTGCTGGCTTCCTAATTGCCTCTGCTACCTCATTCAGTTCACCTGGTTTCCTTTTCTCTCACTGCCTACTTAAGCTCCCTCCAATCCCTCCTTCTCTGCCAGATAATAATCAGACCTATGTCTAGTTTTGTTCCAGCGTTCTACGGATTGATCCTCAGTTGCCGACCTTCTGCTTTATGCCCCTGGATTACCCTCCTTGCCTTGCCCTCGACGGACACCGCAACTTTTCGGATCTTCTGGTTACCGACCCTGCCTGTCTTTGGATCTCTGAGCCTTGTCGTTGCCTGGACGAGTATTTTGCCATCCTGTTTACCTTCCAGCTGTTGCCTGGTTTCTTCTGCAGACCATTCCCCCGGACTGATCTTCTGTTCATACTACTCCACCAATAAACTGGTCATTTGTCCAGAACTCCCTGTGTGTGGCTGTATTAAGGATCCTCAGGGTAACTCATTACACTTTCTCTGTAATGCATGTTTAGCATGTGAAGTCGCCATTACCTACATCATCCATTGAACTGGATCGCTGGAAACATCAGGGAAAGAAGTTCTGTTGTTGTGAAGAGGGAAGCTGGGAAGACTTTTGGAGGATGGCCTGGTGTCACCACAGAAACCACTATAAAGGAGTACAGTCACGAACTGCATAGTTTAATGCTCATTGGTCGCCGTTACTGTCACATAATGTGATTCAACCCCACACAAAACAGCGGCTGTGGGCATTCCTTTGTTTTTTTTTAGGTCTGGATTGTTAAACTGATCCATAATGGGTCTGGACCAATTCTGCTATAAAAGGTCAGATATGAAATCCAAGAAGATGCTGCTCAGTTGCATGTGTTGATTGTTGGGAAGTTGGATGATTTCATTTGTTGAGTTTTCTTCTGCCCTAAAAAACCTCAGGTCTTGCCTGAGACAGTCAAAAAGCACCTCTCATAAGCATTTTAAGAACCTTAGCAGTTTTTTCTATCTGCTCCTTATCTGATGCATGTCATTTAAATGTAAATCTGAGAAAGCAATAAAAATGATGTTAAAATACAGCTGTTATTTCATGTGGAATCAGAGAAACTCAATGAGCTAAAACACCAGGACCACTGGATGATTTCCACCACCTGTGTTCATCAGCGTGAGGGTAAGCAGGACTTGCTCCACTGAGCTCAGGATTAACCCTTATCAGAACAGGAACTACACTTAAGACTAAAAGCCTTACTTGCCTTTTCACCCCTTTTTTGAGAAAGATGTGCAGCGGGAAAAAAAAAAAGAGGCTTATTACTGCAGCAATGTTTCAGAGTAAATAGACAGGACATAAAAAACCTTAAGTGCAACTGTATTAAATTTAACAACTAAGCAAATGTAAAGTGGTTTTAGCCCTAAATCCCAAGCCCAGTGCTTCATTTGTAAAGATTTAGGTAGTTTAGGAATGAGTAAGTCTGAAGTCAAATAGAGGGACATTACAACTGTATGTGTAAGCAGTTCATTTTAATACTGATCAAACCATTATGCAAATGTAGACTTGCATAAAGAATTGGATAAAAGGACCTCAAAGGTACAGAATGAGTGCTTAATAATTTATAAGCAATGTTTTTCTGTAGCTCTATGAAGTTTTTCTTTTTTAGGCCAAGTGGATGTTTTATTGCATTCATGCATATAATCATTTCAAAATTAGTAAGCGAGCTCAGTTATACTCAATTATTGCAGCTTGCACTCGTGTTACTGTGACATGAGACGAAACTAAACTGCTGTAAATAAAAAGAACTTATAGAAATAGTTATTTAATAACATTTTTACTTAAAAAATAGAGTAGTTTGCTGCCTTTAAAACCAATATAACCACTGAGCTGACTAGTTTACATATATTAATGCGAGAAATTCATCCTATTTTAAGTCTAAAGTTTTATGTTTCAGAATATTATTTCATATAAATGTTATGATTAGTGGGTTTTAATAGTGGGTAAAGCTATGTTTGGTTATTCACACATGTTTACAACAGTAACATTACCAACACTTCTTATATCCACTGTTTGCTGACTCTTTCAGCCTTTTTGCCTCATGGGGACCAAAACGTTGAGCAAAAGTGAGGTGGCATGATATAAATCTCTACTAACATTACAGACTGACTGACTGTGTAATTTTTTTTTCTGTAACATGACAAGCTGCAGCATCAAACTCATTGGATATTTCTCAAGATGATACACCTGCTACCTCCGTCTTCCTATCGCCTCCATGAGGTGTTTTAAGTGAAATGTCTCTGAAACTTTGAATGAATAGCAATAAAAAGTAACACAGTTACACCCAAAAATGACTATAAAAAGCTTGTGTGATGATATTTGGAGATCAAAATTTCTATTTAAAATAGCATTTTCTGGAAGGCTCTCTAATTTGGACCATTGTCACATTTTTTAGTCAATGTTTTAAATACTTGTACACTGACAGTTTGTTTGTGAAGTAAGACATTCAGATATGCTTATTTATATTATGACTGTTTGTTTGTTACGTGGTTTAATAAGACCTGTTTGGTCTTCTCACTCTCTCCTGCACAATAATATTGTTATTAATGTATCTGTTGTTGTGTAAATAAAGAATAAGATGAATAAATCTCCTGTTCTTGGTTGTATAACGATGTAAAAATTAGTCTTGGGATTAACTCTGAATTAGAAAAATGCTAATTAGCTTAAGCAAACATGCTTTTTGTCACTAAAACATCACTTGAAATTGTTACTTTGGAAATGCTGCTATGTGAAGGTTAAAAAAAACCGAGCCCATCTGGAAAGAGAATGTCAAACATATTAATTTAATTCTTCAAGCTATAATTAGACCCGTTTTTAATAAGCATTAACTGTTACTTAGCTGTCAGCCATGCTCTAGTTATCTTTCTGCAACTATGGCCTCAGTTTTGATTTAACAGGAAAGGAAAATCTGATGAGGAACATTTGGTAAACAACATCCCCATCCATACTTCATATATTTTGTCATTGTTTAGATTGTAAATATTTAACACTGCATTTGATTATGGCTACATCTACTGGGTTGTCGACTCAGCTCCCCTCCAGACAACTTTTCCTGCCTTTGTTTCTCATGCCTGTCAAACATGCCATCTCTCATCCACTCCACCCTCTGCACATCTGCAGCTCGGAGGACACCAACTGAATGTAAGTTCAGAGTGTGTTTATAGAGGGATTTCTGCTGAAGGAAATACATATTTAATTACATCTGCAATGGTGTCTGTTTCAGCTTCACTTATTCACCCACCTCACTGATTTCTCCTTCACCTGTCTGGAGACGGAGAGACAGGTTGGAAGGGTTGCTACCCCCACTATCCATCTTCCTGTGCCTACATCACTCCATACTGAAACAAAAGTGGTGGTTGCTAGGGTGGGGGACACTCATGTACTTGCCTGTTTTACAACAAGGGTTTTAGCAGCAGTCAGGCACGCAAAACACAGAAGCATACATCCAGGCTAAATTAGATTTGCAGTGTGCCTTTATTTATTTATTTGCCTTTCAACAACTGATTAGTCTCCCATGGCCCTTGGAGTTTCATGCTAGACTTAGCATTTCAATTCAGCACACATCGAGCTTTATCCCGGAGCCAAATAAGTGTCTGTCTCCAGTGGGAGTTTCAGCCCACAAGAGTGCAACCACTTCTGAGTGTGGTGGAGGGGTGCGTGAGGAAGATGGGAGGTGAGGCGAATAAAGAAAGTGGAAGAAAAAAAAACAAAAAAAAAAAACAGAGAAAGGCACTGCACATGCAGTCGCAAAGATGAAAAATGACAATGAGTGAACGCCGTGAGGGGAACGAGAGCTTCTGGTATAGACGGCAATGCAATTACAGCAGACAAACTTGACAACACATAATGCCATTCCCTTTGTGTGTGTGTGAGAGAGAGAAACAGAGAGAGCAACACAGCTGGAGATGCAAGCAAGCCTCTTCTTCTGTTGCTCCACACTACACAAGCCCAGAAGCAGCAGCAGCAGCAGGAGAGACTTGAGAAGCTGAGGGAGCTGAGGACGGCTATTTCTAACAGGAAAACACCTTACCAGTACATCTTAATGACAGGTGACAAATGAGGCCCAGGTTCGGCTGGGTTATTCCCTGTTCATAAATCAAGACAAACTGCAGATAGGGGTGTATGTAAGAAGATTGGTTTACTCACTGCTCCAGAACAAACCTAAATGACACCAATGAAGCAAGCAATCTAGATCACAGATGTAGGCAGGGGAGATGTAAAATTCTGCCTGTAAGCACTCTGTCACACCAACAGTAGCTCACCTTTTATGGCCCACAAAGTGCAGGCCCAAGTAAAACAAACTACACGACCCTTTAAATGTTCTAATCATTACAGTAGACACTAAGGGTTGTCCTGGTTTTCACTTCTAGAGTCAAAAGAAGAATCTCTTTTAAATGACATGGGAATTTACCTCTTTTTCCTAGTTGTTATGGACATCTACAACACACACGTACGCCCCTATAATATACCAAAACTTAGGAGCACAAAAAAGATAGGCTTTATATCACAAGCTTTCTACCTTTCATTTAGCCATCTCTCCTCCTAGAGCCCCATTTTTACACCTCCCTTGTCCTCTTACCTCAGGCTGTGTTGGATGAGACGGATGCTTTTTGCTGGACTTTTCATTTGCCAGTGAGCTTGGCACAGGAATAATTACCTGTCTCTATGATCAATTACCTGATTACTCACTGGAGACACACAAGATGTCTGAGAAACGGAGCCTGGGCCTGTGCTGTAGCAGAGGATGGGATTGCTGCACTGCATGCTCATGTGGAGCACATGAAAAAAAAAAAAGCACATAATAGGGTCAAAGATGTATATTAAGCATGCGTGCATATTCTATATAGATACCGCTTAACACATTTCTCCAACAACAACAACAACACACACACACACACACACACACACACATACACGCACTAAAGGTCACAATCTCAATGTTCTCCAGGAAACTAAGCGGCTGACAGAGTCAAGGACAAACTGACTGGTGGGCCACTGAAAACGCTACAAAGTCATTATGAACGATCCTGGCACACATCACAGCAACAGTGCATCACCGCAAGGGGCAAAATAATCCCTAAACTGCCTTGTTATGATGAGAAATGTTATCCCGAGGGCAATACATGAGAAAAAATAAGCTGTCAAGAGGAAGCAGCGGACGACGTTATGTGATATTCAGATATTATAACCACAGTCTGAATAAACACTCCAATCAGATTATCATTGTGCTGTGCAAGACTCAAGGAGTATCATAGATATCCAACTTAACCTTTGAAAAACACGTACTGTACATGCACGTTTATTGTAGCAGCGTCCTGATCTACATTGATTTGGTAAACACACAAAAACACACGACATCCCCTCCACCTACCACTATGTCACCTCTAATCCTACACAGTAGTAGCTTGTCAACAGCTTGCCTCTAAAGGAGTTTTAGAAAGGGTTTTTTTCTGACACCACTGAAGAAGAATATTCGTTCATGCACTCTGCGTTTATTTGTCTTCTTCTCATCTTCTCATCCAACACACGTTTCTTTCTCTGAAATCAATGTTAAATCCAGTAAGTCTTGTGTTTAGCGTGCCAGATCTCCCAGGAAATATAAAACCCATGAAGAAAAGAATTTACTTTTTTTTTGGAGAACCCCAATCCCAAAACATTTTTGTTTTCTCTCAGGAACTTTATTCTATCTATTATACGCATCTATTTTTTCATCCATTGAGAAAAAACCTTGTGCGATGATTCGCTGTGGAACAATCCGAAGGGGCAACAACAACAACATACATCTAAATTTGCATTTCTATCCTGTTCCAGAAGTACAAGCAAAGGCAGTTTATGGTTACATGTAAGGTAAAACTCAACAAATTAAATAAAAGATGTCATTTTAACAGGTGGGGTCAGTGGGTGATTGTGGTCATGATTTTCTACTAAGAGCACTGTCCACAAGAAGCTGAGCCTTTTAGAAGCAAAGATAGGCAAAGGATTACCAATCTTTCCACAAATGCATGGGAAAAATCATTACAGTTTGTAAATATTTATGTTTGACAACAGATGATAGATGGTCATCATTAAAAACTGATAACCACAAAGAAGAAATCTCCAAGGGTTACTTTTGCCGAAAAAAAGAGAGCTGTATTCATAAACAGCACTTAAAAATTTTGCTGGAAGCCTTATGTTAACTGTCTAAAGGAGGGGTGTCAAATTCCTTAAGACCTCAGGTGTCAAACTTCAGTCATCGAGGGCCGGTATCCGGCAGGTTTTTGTTGCTTCCCTCGACCAACACAGCTGATTAAAATCAAATGGATCCAGCAGCTTCTTGTCAACCTATTTATGAATTTTGGTCAGCTGTGTTGGAGCATGGAGACAACAAAAAACCTGCAGGATACTGGCCCTCGAGGACTGAAGTTTGACACCTGAGGTCTTAAGACAATGGTGACTTCTTTGTATCTGAATCTGGGATGGACCATCACACAGTGAAAATATATATTCAATACACAAGGATGCAGGATATTTTTTCTACTGGAACAAAGACAAAAGGACTGTCAGTACTGTTGTCAACAACAAATCTAAAAATCAGGCGTGTTGATGACATGGATTGGTATCCGTGCTCATAGCAAAGTTCAAAATACACACCTGTGATGGCAGCATCAATTCAAATGAGCTAACCTATGTTTTAAAATGTGTTTCATTCAATACAACATGTTTTCCAAGGTTGCCCAGGGTTGAACTTTAATGAAGACAATGCAAAACCATATTCTCCATTCAGCACAAATGCATGCATGAGAAAGATAAGACTACAGGTGCAGTACTGGCCTAATCGTAAATGTGTGGCAAAGTTTGCAAAAAAAGTGGCACCATCTTGTACTGTTGCACCCCGACATATATTTGCAAGAAGAATACGCCACATCAGCTGTAAAGATGCTTCATATTATCTCTAAACTGTTACATAATAAAAATAAAAGATTATCAGCCCTTTTTTGGCGTGGATGTAGGTTTGAAATAAATTTTTTTTTAAAAAACAACAAATAAAATTAATTGAATTTAAGCCAAAACAAAAACAGTGAAATATATTATGTTGCTTCAAAGCATCACAAAATACATCAAATCAAATTTAAGCACCATGCTCTTTATTTGCATTCTCCACACCTACTTTTCCCTTAATTTGTAGTTGCAGAAGACATGTGAGTGAGAATGCTCTAATTCAGTGGTGCCCATCTGGTCCTCAAGATCTACTATCCTGCAACTTTTAGATGCATCGTTTCTCCAACACCTGAATCAAATATATTGCTCATTACAAGGCCTCTACAGAGCTGAATGACATGCAGAGGAGGGAATTCAACCATTTGATTCAGGTGCGCTTGAGAAGAGATGCATGTAAAGGTTGCAGGATTGTAGATCTTGAAGACCAGTTTCTGGCACCCCTGCCCTGGTTCTTCTTAAGGTGTTTTTTTTTCTCACCCAATGTTTACATCAATCCTGTTTCTACAAATATAAATAGTCAAAGTCTAACATTGTGCCAAAAACCAGATGGTATTGTTTCAGAGCTGCTTTACTGGATTAGGTTAGTATATTATGATTTGGTCTTATTATTCTATCCAGTCGCTGCACATGCGCACGCACCATTACGCTGTATACATATCAAGTTCAACTAAACAAACAGAGATCAGTACCCAGGGAAAAAGCTCTTTTACACAAAGACAATAACTAAATCTTCCCAATCAGTTTATTTTATTTCAGCATGTTATGAAAACTGTCAGGTTTAAAAACAGCAGCTGCTTTCCAGACAAAAATCCAAAAAGTCTCAGTGGGAAATAGAGCAGAGATCATTGAGCAGCTATTACTGCTGCCTGCTACAACAATCTCAGCAAAAGGAAAAATAGATAAATAATGATAACAATTTTGTCTTGCAGAGGTGAATTAATCAGACTCCAGATTCCTGGAAAGAATTACTGAAAATGAATGATTTATTCTGAATATTGTCTCACTCAAACACACACACACACACACACACCCATTCCTCAGACATGCAGCACAGTTTGGTAAGTCGTAACACAAACAAAGCTCAGCTCAGGGGCAATCATTGCTATGAATAGCTCTGGTTAGTTCACAGAGAGTGAAAACCTTGAAGCCGACTACTTTCATGACAAGCAGGCTGAGTGGCAGGGAAACAAATACAAATCTACACTTCTTTCTTCCCTTCCAGTAGACACATTACCATAATACTCCTCTCTTGGATCTGTTCGTATTTTCACAATTATGAACCCCCATTTAGGCCTGCATGCACATCAATACATCCACAGACATGAGTCACCCTGATTGGATCTTAGATTCATAGAGGTCATGATCCAGAGGTTATCCCTATTTTACTCTGTATGGGAGAAGCAATTGACCTTTACAAGTCCCTGCAAGTGTCAACGAGTGGCTTGGCAGAAAGGAGCTGTGTGGCCCAGTAGCCCATCATCTTTCAGGCTTCTTACGTGGGTAAATTAGGAATGTCAAGGAGTTTAAAACTGGACAGGTCAAGGATTTGTTAGTGATGTGAGAGAAATCACTGAAATGAACTGAATCAAAAGCATGTTCTTCAGTGCTGTGAGGAGCAGAAGCAGCCTCTCATGAGAGAGACCTCTGAGGATTTCTCTAACATGTTTCCCACTAATGATCCCAGACTGAGAGACCTGGTCCTGTATATCCCAGACTCTATAGGACTTAAATTAAAGAGCCGTGTTATATAAAGAAATCCACAATCCCGAAAGGAGCTGCCAAGAGCCTGTTGAGTGGGAGGTTACCATTACTGCTCACTACTCAGTAATTATAGATTCATTACTAAGCTTGACTGTATTCTGCTGTAACAGCTGTACATTTCCAGGCAGCTCTTTTGATCATACAACAAAGGCACACTCTCACAGGACAAATTCTGGATGTCGGGTGAAGTATTATTTCAACTCTTGCCCTGGTAGGGGTGCTTGATTTCTAAATGTAAGCTTTCCACTACAGTTTCTAAGTGATTGAAGGTTTGCTTTCATGTCAAACATCTTTATCAGCTTTCTTCCTTTCTTGTACTCACATGCATGCCAGTAACCAACCTTACTTTGAGAGTAAAGTCTGCATCCAGTAATCATCAGGGTAGGTGGAGACTGCATCTATGAGCAGTGTGACTCACAATGAAGGTGGAGGTACTCACTTACACAGAGATTCAGAAAGGGATGGGGAGGGATGGTGAAAGCTTGGCAGTTGTTTCACTGCATGCTGCATGCTTTCCAGGAGCTTTCCACAAGTCTCCTATAACAAGAGAAGAAGAAAGGTTGGTAGAGAAAAGGTGCAGGTTTGAGGAGTGTCTGTTTAGAGAGTAAGAGAGAATCTGAGAATAAAAAAAACAACAACTTTATAATACTGTTTATATAATTGATTAGAGTGCCAATAATGATCTAAAATATCACAGAACACATCCATGACGTTAGAGTTTGCATCCTATGTAGCCATAGCTCTATTTTTATTGCTTCTGAGTATTGGATATAAGGAAGGATGACAAATTTGGTACACACACACACACACACACACACACACACACACACACACACACACACAATTTCTGGTCAAATGATCTGTTTATTCTGTATTTGATTTCAATAAAAATGCCTGTAAAACTGATTTCCGTGCTGATTGTTGCTGTTTTCTGCGCAGGAAAACCATTTACATTTTAACAGTTTAACTGACCTTTTGCAGTTGTTACTTCTGTGATCAAACACATAGCTTTCTAATAATAGTATTATACCATTACATGTCTAAAAGACTACATGATAATACTGCAGAAATAAACTCCTTGTAGTCTCTCTTCTTTTAATGAGGAAGCCATGACAGGAAGTGGTTAAATGGTCTAAACACTCCAAAAGGAAATCAGCTTCAGTGCTTCTATTAGTACAGGGGGCTGAGGGGTAAAGCACTGGTGAGCAGCCTGTGGAGACATCTTCCTCTGTTTAACCAAATCAGATTGTTAAGTATGTTTAAGCTTATTCAGAACTTTAATCAACATTTGTTGTCTTTGCAAGCATATAAATAAATATATATATATAGATAGATAGATATACTTATATATATTTAAAACAGTATGCGTTAAAGTGCCACACCACTGACCACTACAAGACTAACTAACAGACTCAGATAGTAGCAGCTAAAGCTGCTGACTGGAACATTCACTATTCAAGTCAATTGTGTGTGTGTGTGTGTGTGTGTGTGTGGGGGGGGGGGGGGGGGGGGGGGGGGTCTTCTAAAAATGGTTTTGCAAATTAATACCATTTATTCTCAATGATACTCAGAAATCCCTCTCCAGCATCACCTTCTTTTCTAGGTTTAATCTTTTCTAGGTCCAAAAAACACCAAGACTGCAGTAGCCAATTTTTAAAACTGATAGTTGTCTTCTAAAAATGGTTTTGCAAATTAATACCATTTATTCTCAATGATACTCAGAAATCCCTCTCCAGCATCACCTTCTTTTCTAGGTTTAATCTTTTCTAGGTCCAAAAAACACCAAGACTGCAGTAGCCAATTTTTAAAACTGATAGTTGTTTTTTAAGCTTACAGTACATGTCTTTAGGAAAGGAGAACATTGCAAGGAAAATCTGTTCAAAGCTGAAAATCAAAAAAGGAAAGTTGCACCCAAACCTCTAAAACGAGATTTGTTGAACAGTATTAGTTATTAAAGATCTGAAATGGAAGAAACTGACCCTGTTTCTTCTAAACAAATGTTAATGGTTATATACTCACCAATATCAAATCAAATCAAACTTTATTTCTATAGCACTTTACGTGCTTAAAAACAATACAACATGCTTTACATTATAAAACAATTTACATCAAAATAGATAAAAGACACACACACACACACACACACACACACACACACACCCTCTCAGCTGTAGCTCAGGAGGAAGAGCAGCAGTAACTGGGAAGTTGGGAGTTCGATTCCAGGCTTCCCCTGACTATGTACCGAAGTGTCCTTGGGCAAGACACTGAACCCTAAGTTCCCCCCTAAGTGCCTATCGTGGTATGATCATGTATGTAAGTTGCTTTGGATAAAAGCATCTGCTAAATGACCGTTGAACACCCATAGTCCCCTTTCACTCACCCACAACCACCCATGCCCTATTAGCCCTATAACAGTTAAAAGAGGATGAATGGCCAGTTGCATTTGTACCACACATCCACATAAAACCATTCTGTTCTACAGTCATTTGACAAACACTTTTATCCAAAGCAACTTTCATGTGATCAATTAATCAGAACAATTAACCTAACATGCATGTCTTGAAAGTGGGAGATAGCAAGAGCACCATGCAAGTAGACTGGGAGAACATGCAAACTCTGCAAACTCCACACAGAAACCCCCTTTTGAATCTCCCCGCAGCCAGGGTTGGAACCAGCAACCTTCTTGCCATGAAGCCACAGTACACTAACTACTCCTTCACAGTGCTACACCTCCATTACTATTGTAACTATACCAGTGTAACAGCAGAACATCTGGGAGAAAACCTCAAAGTTGATCATTTTTAAGATCAAACTAGGTTTTTTACAAGGCCCATAATGTTCTTCCTATTTCTCTAATATATTAATATATATTCATTCATTCATTCATTCATTCATTTTCTAAACCGCTTAATCCAATTCAGGGTCGCGGGGAAGCTGGAGCCTATCCCAGCTGGCTTTGGGCGACAGGCAGGGCACACCCTGGACAGCTCGCCAGTCCATCGCAGGGCCACACAGAGAGACGAACAACCACTCACGCTCACACTCATTCCTAGGGGCAATTTAGAGTAACCAATTAACCTAACATGCATGTCTTTGGATGGTGGGAGGAAGCCGGAGTACCCGGAGAGAACCCACGCATACACGAGGAGAACATGCAAACATGCAAACTCCACACAGAAAGGCCACTTTATTAATGTATAAATATGTGCCAATATTGCCGTCTTTAACTTATTTTTCCTTTTTTTCGCAGGTCTTCCTGAATAAGTGCAGTTGTACATGTTGTTCTGTCTTTCCTGTCCTCTCCACCCCAACCAGTCGAGGCAGATGGTTGCCCTCCCTGAGCCGGATTGTGCTGGAGGTTTTCTTCCTGTTAAAGGGAGTTTTTTCCTTCCCACTGTCGCCGCGTACAGCTCAGGATGGGGGATTGGATCGAATCATGACTCGATGCAATCAGGTAGTTTCTATGATAGGATATGTATAAGTTGGCTCGAAATGATGTTTGTTGATTTGTGTATGTAAAGTGCCCTGTGACAACATTGTTGTGAAGTGGCGCTATGCAAATAAAGTTGAATTGAACTGAATTAAAGCTGACCCACATAACCAGTGAGAATGAAAAACTGTGTAACAATAGTTTATTGGGAAAAAAACAGAAGGAAGAAAGCTGCAGTGTTGGACAGAAAGCAAGCTAAGCAAATCAGATGGTGATGCAATGGTCATGAGCCAACATGGGAAAGAAACATAATCATATAAAGTGGAGTGACTGCTGACAGCAGGTGCTGGCTGTCGGGAGGAACTGATTGGAAATTGGGTCCAGGTGCAGTAGGTGTGGCAGACAGGAAGCAGCAAGTGTCACTGAGGACATCTGTAGGGTGAACAGGGTGAAACAATGTTTAGAGTGACAGCCTGGAGCTGGCGTCCGGCTTCATTAAGTCTCTCAGTCCTAACTTGGACAAGTGTGGTGGGTAGCTAGTGGAGAGCTTTTGGGTGTTCTTATTTTGGGTGGTTTGTGGGGTGGGGTATGAAGAGTGGGGTTAAGACTGATTACACAAGCAGCTGTGCAAGCATACTCCCCCCTAGCACTGCAGGTTCTGTCTGATTATTTAACAGGAGCAATTGGAAGTGGTTGACATGGTTTCATGGGCTTTGTGCTGTGCACACTCCTCAATTATGGATGGGAAAAGTGACACTGTGACAGCTGTAGCTCTCAGGGGGTCAGAGAGGGAGGCAAAGTGAAAGACAGAGTGAGCATGCAAGGAGTGACTTTTTTCCTCCTCAAGCAGGAAGATATGAGAACTGTCTTCTGCATAGATGTGGCACACACACACACACACACACACACAGAGACACATGCACAAATACACATGCACATACACACTCCCTGTTCTTGTTAAATTAAATATGCCCTGCAAATGATGGGAGGGGTGGGGGTAATGAGGAAATTATTCACAATCCTTGACATGCTTTAAATCAGATTATACTCTCCCCCTGCATGGTCAGGCCCAGTCTAAAGACGCAGGCCAATCCATTTCTTGCTTAAGGCACACCGGCTCCTGCACACACACAATGAGATGTATAGAAAAGCCAATCTGCATCCATCTCAGTTAGAGACAGCAGAGTGAGCTGAGGCAAATTATCCACAGATTTTCCTATGTCTGGATGCAAAGTGGGAAGCAGGCTTGAATCTGCTGCCATCTTGGAGAATCATTGCATCCAATCGTAGAAGGAGTCATGGTGGGAGTAGGGGAGACATGCCAAAAGAGCATGGTTGTCTAATGAAATGCATATTAACCAGTTGAGCAGGAGGCAGGGGAAGAGAGGAGAGATAAGTGGGTGAGGGAGACATCACTGGCTTCACCTTACTCCCCCTTTTCATACCGTTACATACCTTCACAGGGCAAAGACAGGGCCCATTGTTTAGCATTAAGAGCTCTTACACCGAGACATCCTTGCTGGTGCACCCTGCAATTATGTGGTAATGAGGTATATGTATTTCACATGTCATAGCTGACAGCAGGAACAGTGAAGGAACAGTCACGCCGGGCACAATCTCAACAGTTGGAGCTTCTGAGGTGAATCAAAAATGTTCAGCTGCTGCTGTTGGATTATCTTCTTCAATATATGGGAGCTTTTCAGCAGTGACCTTGCTAGCAGCCTTAACATGTATGATCTATGGTAATGTATGTAAATTAAGAGCACTGATTGCATAAATTAGAGCTAAAGATGTGTGTTTAGAGATGCTTGCATGTGTGTGCACATTTGATGCGGTGGGTCAGACAGCCTGCAGCAGCTTGGGTTAAAGCCCACAGCTGGAGGCGCTGGAAGGGCCAGGTCTCAGAGGTAACAACAGTCAGTTCACACAAACACAGACTGGTTGAAACCAGTCAATCACACACATACACACTGTATAAAGCGTGTGAAATGAAATATATGAAGAGATGCACATGCAAACACTTGTATGATTACAAATTCACTCGCATATTTTTTTCCAGTGTTTGCACAGGCACAAAATTGTCTGCTTCTTGTTTGTGTACATTTGTGTGTGTGTGTGTGTGTGTGTGTGTGTGTGACTGTTTACTCAAAAATGCATAAGTCAGGCAAATAATACAGAATATATAGTCAACATATTTGAAAATTGGAAGCATTTTATGAGTAAATTTAAGAGCATTTTAAGAAAGGTTTTACAGTTGTGTTTTATATTCACTGATTTCTTTCTTGTACATATTTTCTTCTATCGTATCATATGTCCATTCTTAAATAACCAAATCATGCCATTTAGACTTTAATTATGAGACATCTGAAACTAAATTAACTAATTTATTAAATTAACTGTAACCTTTTTAAAGAACAAATTAACCTTAATTTTATCCATAAAAGGAGTCTAATCCTTTGAGTTTGGCTACACCCTAAGACTAAGTAAGTTCACTGCTGTGTGTAGTGCTAATACTCAAGAGGGCAGCCAGATGGAGGAAAATCAAAGCATCGTATGGTTTTCCTGAAAATTGTATTTTATCTTACGCCAACAAGTATGCAGCTCACCAGGTTTTAACACAAGTAAAGAGGAGAACACTGGCATGGTTGTGCAGATAAAACAGGTTATCTGTGCTGTATAAGAGTATAAAAATATAAACATCATCATTTTATTTAATATTGATTTGAAAAAGTTTTGTTAACATTTAGATTCCATCAAGCATTCAGATTCGTTAAGGCCATAAAATCACATGACACAACAAAGAAGTGATTTACAAAAAAAGGATGCTGCTTGTGTTGCTTAAAAAAAAAAACACTGAAAACTCTATAATGTAATAATTTCTTTAAATGCACATCAATTGAATGAGATTTTACTGTTTTAAAGAGTGGAAAGACTGATAGACAAGAGGTGACATGTCCAGGGTGTGCCATGCTGTTCACCTGATAGCTGGACTCTAGACCTCACTGAACAGGACCCTACTCCAGCTGCTATCAGGGGAGAGTTAGGGGACTCCCTGGACAGGAAACCAGTATAATATTAGAGCAGCATAGAAAGACAGACAACTACTCATCCTCACACATGAGGGGAAAATTTAGAAACTCCACACAGAAAGGCTCCAGCAGAGCTCCTTGCTGCTAGGGAGACAGTTGAACCACCGTACCACCATGCAGATAAGTATCAGTTCAATTAAGTTTATTTATATAAGGTCAAATTAGAATAAACATTTTGTCAATGTGTTTTGTAAAAATAAATAAACATATTTCTCATATTTAAACACATTCCAATCCATTATAATCCAATCCTAATCCAATTATGCCCATTTCATTTAATTGCATTCATATTATGTCGACTCAAAGGCTTGTTAAGGAAACTAGTAGATTAGATCATATCTTGAGCATGGATAAGCTGGTCAGTGGACGAGAAAACTCGCTCACAGGAAGAAACCTTGAGCAGAACCACACTAAGGAAGGCTGATGATCCGCCTCAGCTGTTTAAGCATGAAAGGACAAGAAATAGCCAGTAACCCAGTAACAACAAGCCACCGATACCTGCTATGGGAGAGGAGAAACTCAAAGATAACGATGATGTCATATGAATAGTGTCACTTTAAAGAGAGAAACATAACATGGATTATCTTGCAACTTCCCAGACCAAGAGCAGCATCACTAAAGAGATGATTCAGGCTCACCTGAGCCGAATTTTAAAGACAAAGAGGATGTTTACTCTGCTGGTTCTGCAGATACGGGCCTGATTACCACAGGCTTTTACACCTTTACAAAACAAAGGGAACTATGAGAGCTTTAAGAAACCTCATGTAACCAAAGAAGCCAAAACTAATGAAAACACCCTTGCCTAAACTCACTGCAGCCTTTTGGATCAAATGGAGCATCAAATTTTGTGCCTGTTTGACAAAAGTGAATTGTAGCCAATCAATTTTTAGGTAACGATACATTAACTAGTTTCAGAGGCGTACAATGCCGGTAGCACAAAGTCTTGCCCTGTTTTTAGATCTACCTGTGCATTTAAAACATTTGTTTTCACTAACAGGCTCATCTACCTCAAGGTGGAGCTGAGCTCATTCATTCCAGCTGGTTTAGTGACTGGTTGGAACAGCTGCCAGACAGGTCTTCTACTTTATGGTACCTGGATTATACACCTCTGACTACTTTACTACGGGATGTTTCTACTTTTAGCAATCAATCAAATCAAAGGGCCAGACCCTGTTTAGACAAAATATCTCTAGTTGTACTGGAAGCTTTAGCAATGCCAGCCTGAGTATTATCAGAGTATCCCATGACTAGGAAGTAGCTTCATAAGTCATAATCTAATATATACCAAATAAAAATCTGATAAATACTCATCTTTTACATAAACAAACTACCATCTGTTTGATATTGATAAATTGCTTAAAGGTGTAAAGTTTGGTTAATTTAATCTTGAATCACACATCAAAGCCTTAGTAATAAAAAGTTCAGATAGATGGGGCAGTCTTACAGATGTTCATTGTCAGCTTTTGTCTCTGCTGTTTCTGTTTTATTGTACTCTGAATCCAACCTGAAGCTCTTCAAATAAATCATTTCTGTAAAAATTATAATCGGAATTGATTTCCAACAATTATTGCAGTCTTTAGTCATTATTGTCATCTTGTTTATTATCATTATTATTGCACAAAGTGATTGCTAAAGTTCAATGATTGACAAACACTCTTAGATCAAGATCCAACTCATCGATCCATCAACTGACAATAACAAGAAATGATATCATGGAGTCAACTGGTTGTAATGGTTTTAATACAGCTGACTAGTTGTTAGTGTTGTCAGCTTGGAGAGCTATGAAGAACAGAAACAATCTATCCATACATTTCCTACCACTTTATTCAGGATATCAGGGTACCAGTCTGAACAAAGCTCCCTCCTCCAGCTCTTCTGGGGATGATGAGGTGTTTCCAAGCCAGCAGAGACTTATAATTTATCCAGGGAGTCCTGCATCTGCCCTGAAGCCTTCTCCCAGTGAGACATGCCTGAATGTCTGAAACACTTCCATTGGGAGATATTTAGAAGTTATCCTGATCAGATGCCTGAACGACCTCAACTAGCTCCCTTCAAAGCCTCTCCATGAGGAACAAGCTCCTTACCAAGCTCTCCCTAAGGATGAACCATCATTTTGTGATGTCAGCTTTGTCTCTACCTACTGCTCCTGCCAGCAGGCGAGGGTCAGAATTGCCCACTCGAAATCAGAAACTTTATCTTCCAGCTCAGTTTTCTCTTCACCATGATAGACCAGTGTAGAGTTTGCAGATGCAACGCCTGTCAAGGATGAAATGAATTTCCTCTTTAACAGACACAATATTACTTTGAAGGCAGCTCATGAAATCATCACTGCTGAGAGAGAGAGAGAGGATAACATACAGTAGCTCACCAGTCCTATGACTACTGTGGTTAAAAGGCTGAAAAGAGACCTGGGGCTGTTCTTGTTCTTCTCCATTAAAAATTAATAGGCAGTTCTGGGTTTGCAAAGGGCTTTCTGATAAGTTATTACACATTCGTTTTTTTCCAGCTGGCTTTGTATCTTGTATTTATTCTTATAAGTGCCTGAGTGGCCATGTTGGCTCTTTAAAAGTAGAAAAAGTCTTTAGTTATAATAAATAACATTTTGATAAAGTATTTTTTATTTTCTTCCCAAATTAAATTAAATTAAATTAAATTAAATTGATTTAGAACCCGAGCAGTCCTGTCTTAGTGTCAGAAACTTTTTGACACAAGCAACTATAGATATGATCTCTGCTGCACCTCTCTTGTTATTTAAAATTATATTCAAATTTAGATACTGATTAAATAGTTTGTTGTAGCAGCATGGGTGCATAATAAATTACATTTACGGGGCAAATATAGCATGTGTAAGAGCACAACGCCTTCTTCACATGTGTGTTACAGCTTTGTCTTCACTGTGAGCGGACAAAAATTGATGCCATGTGCTCAGGGTTTCATTGAGATCTTAAACATCCTAAGTCAGCACAAGTGCAGCATGAACCATTTAACATCATATCTATTTGGGTCTATTTATGAGAGTTCCATGTGCATCTGCATGCTGTTTTAATCCTACACAACATTATATAAGCATACTTATGAATGTGAGGAAACAATCGTGAATCACAGCATGTAAATCTCATCCCGTGTCTCTTTTCACCCCCCCTCATACTTTACACACACAGGTGCAAAGAAAAATGCAAATACACAAGCAAAATTTTCTGTAGCACATACACATACAAACACACATCTAATTCAGCCAAATTTGCTGTGTGGGCTTATTTGCAAACACAAGCAACCTCCAACTATTTGTACAGTAGAGCAAGGCGCCCTATACACCTGCATCGTTTTGCACCTCAGGTTAAGCTGCATGAAAACTTCATTTTCATTTATTAGGATCTGTTCTGGTTAAAATGATTCATCTTATGAAGTATTAAAATGCACAAAGAAGTCCTCCTCTGAAACAGACAAGAATGTTAACCATGCTGCTGCTTTCTGGGGTCAGAAGCATCCGTCTGGGTCTGTCCCTGAGGGCTGTGGAGGAGAGACAGTGTAAGCTGTTATCACCGACATCTACCCCAACAGCCGAGGTCAAGGCCAATGACAACAATTATGGCAGAAAAATGGCATGGAGGGATTGAAGTGAGGAGGGGGAACAAACAACAAACAAACAGGGTGGAAAAGACAGAGATTCGGAAAAAGAGGAAAAATATTTTTCCTTTAGTGTGAGAAGTATGTAAGATGAATGACTGCCAGGAAAAGTCCTGAAATAACTGTAGACAGTCATGGAGGATTGCAGGAACCAGATGTAGACAGATGAGTATTTTATGCCCTGTAGGGGAAAATTCAGAGACTTTACAATGTTCACCCTGGATGTTTACCGCCTAACATTTTGTAGGAGGCTCTAAAGTATATTGTACTACACATATCTCTCATATTTCATCATGTTTTTCATGCACAACATCAATTTTGAGGTCCTTAACCTTGTTTTTTTTAAGTGTTGTTCTTTTAAGTAATTGAAGAAGATAACTTTATAAGCAAACAAACAAATTAAAAAAAAAAAAAAAAAAAACTTTTGTTTCTGTCTAAGGTGCCTTTCATGCAAAGATAAGGTCTTGAGATCACCTTACAAAAACAGAATAAAATACACTTAATTAAAATTAATTCAAACATACAGAGCAGAAATACACTGATTGATGCTGACACTGAAACATTTGGGGGTTTATTGTTCAAATCTTCATGAAAAGTCAGGAAAAGCTGATGTGACTGAGTTAAATGTTCATGAAGGAACAGCCATTACTTGTATGCATCTATGGTCCTCACTTGCAAAAACATGACAAGTCTATTTGATTCATAACTACACGCGAGCACATTGATAGCCGAGCACTGATAACTTGGCTGAAAAGGATTTTATCTCAGGAAATTTGACTTCCTGATTCATCTCATATTTAAAATTGTCACCAAAACCAAGTTTTCTAATAATGAAGACATTTCTTTAGTTGTACTTCACTGAGTGCTCTCTCAGGTAATTTCTGACTGATTGGGCTAAATGTAACAAGAGCTGCAGCACAATTGCCTCCATTTATTCTGTCTCTATTTCATTTGCACATGCAATATGTCTGGAGGAGTAGCTTCAGGTATGGCTAGAGGTCACTCTTAATAATATCATTTTGCTAATCTGAGAACAGTCTGGAGACGTGTACTCTATACAAGGACAGGATCATATTATAGAGCTGACTCAACTTCTTGTAGTGCATACAGGATCTATTGCCTCAAGTAAAAGGATCAAATAACAAAGTTTTCAGCATTAAATACCGATAGAAATAGAGAGAGAATAAAAAATGTCACCTTTGGGTTGGTACATTATTACAACTCCTGACTTTTACTGTTCAACATACAGCAGCTGCATGAACCATTCAACATGAATATCCACATTGTGAATTATAACAAAAGCAAGACTTCCTGTTACTGTTACATGTTTTCAGAGCTGGTATTGTATTTTTTCAATGGCCAGCAGTTGCAGAGGAAATAATATGTTTAATCTGCACTCTGCCTTTATTGTACTATGTTGTGTTCAGATATTTGTTGAGACTAAACTCTTTATTACACTGATTCTGTATGATTTCTTTTATTTTTAATCTTACAAAGCAGGAAAGTCTTGTGGCATCAGCTTATGAAAATATATTAGGATGCAAGGTCAATCAAGTCTGCAGCGCCGTGAACCAAAAGCGCTATATATTTCCCGTTTCTGCAGAACAAAGTCAGCAATATTCATGAGGATTATAAAGGAAATATGGAGAGGGGAGCAGCTCCTCTGAAAGCTTGTCAGCGCTACCTGCATAGTCGGTTTATTGTGCGCTGCACAGAAGATTCCAGTCCTGGATAGTGTAATTAGCTTCTGGCAATCAACATAAGATTATTTTCTTAATGACAGAGCAAAACAAATTGTATGCATCCTACTGGTGCAGGAGCTGTAAAGCAATCAACCACGCAGCATCATTAAGAAGCCTGCTTTACAGTTCAAATGAACACGAAACAGCTCAAACATAATTAAGCTGAGGTGGAGGTTAGTCCTACTGGAGACAGGATATTTTGAGCTAATCATTGCGGTATGTTATTAATTAAACACAAACCAGCCATCACAGCTTTCCATGTATTAAGATTCATGCTTGAGAGGTCTTCTCGCTTCTCAACTTCGATGAGCACTGAAATCCTCTTTAAGAAGGCAAATAAGTGTGATGTAAAGGCAACACTCCTGTTCTAACTGACTGTAAGTGGACATTTCAGATCTTGAGCCAGGCGACACAACATGAACCTTGCATCTGCTCGACGAAATTCAAAGAAGACAACAATTTGTGAGTATGACATCTTTCAGTGTTTGCAGAGTCACAAATCTTTCTGGGGGATCACAATCTAGGAGGTTTTAGTAATCTCCCTGCATACTGCAATAAAGCTTCCATTCTGGCTGTGTGTGTGTGTGTGACAGGTGAGCGCTAAGTGCACCTTGTTATCATGATTTAAACAAAGGTGGAGGATGTGTACCCTCAGGACCTTGAAATAGATGGGATGAAAGACAACGTGGAAGAGAGCGTGATAGTGAGAGATAGTGCTGGGGTATATACGGAGAGTTTATCAGGGAGAGCCGACGCTCATTTGCATTCTCTACAGACAGACAGTGGCGGCACACACTGAACCAAACCCACCACCACCATCACCCCCACGTTGCCCCTAGGGAGCTGCTGCTGCTTTTGCCCAATAAGGGGAGACACTAAGCCTCCTCTGCTCATGACGAAGTATCGTTTTTTTCTTTTAAAAAAAAAAAAACCAAAGATAGATATAGACAAGTGAAACAGACAATCAAAAAGCCGACTTACAAATTCCCTGATAAACGTTGATGTGAATAAGTGCATTTTTTATACCTGCTCGGTTCTTGTCAGGCTTGCAGGGGAGATTCATGATTCATGACATTTGTACTGGTTACTTTCCCTTTTCTTTTGTATGTGCAGGCATGTACTTTACAGAAGGATGTATGTTTACAATTGGTGTATGTATGGTATTGTTAAAGAGTTCATGGATAAGTGCGTTTATGTGTGCATGTACATAAATAAAGATGTATACATATGTGTATATATAGGAGTATATGTATGTCTAGTTATATGTATTTAGTTTATAAAAATGTTATCAGGCATTCATATAAAAACATGTATAAACCAAGAAACTTATTTTCATTATTATGCATTATTCACGGAGAGGAGGTGGGAGCGCACAAGTTTTAAATGTTCTCATGTCTTTTTTAATTATATTTGTGTGTATTGCGTTACATTTACAGTATGTGTATTATATATATATATATATATTTATGTATACATACTGTGGCCCCTGAAGACTCCATCATTCATGTTTGTTGCAAAGCATGAAACTTAACAGCCACATCTCTTACTCTAGAATGCATGAACTAGACCATAGTGAGGTTATGAGGTGGTAGTACAGTCTAAGGCAGAGGTACTGAGGTTACTAACCAGCAACAAAATTTTATCTGATCAGTTGTGGAAGGTATATTTATGATGCCTTTTAATTTACTCATAAAATCTGTTTTTATCCTCCCCCATTCTGCACAGCTTGTATTGGAAAAGGGCAAAAACCACCTCGAGTTATCAGAATATCAAATGATGCAATGAAATAAAAAAATGGATGGGAATTATTTGTTGATTGTTTTACTCGTCTCCTACGCAACTCTGCTTTGGCAAGAGTTTAATTACACAAGCTGCCTCCACTCCATTCATCTAATTGGTTGGAGCAACAGGAGAAAAAATGACTCATCCAATGATCTGCTCAGTTTTTATAAGCGTTTTCAGGTCTTCATACACTTTCCAAGAAAAATATTCAAGATGTCTGCACTGTGCTATTGTGCCATTAAATGAGTGCAAGTACCTCAAAACCATGTTTAAGTAGGACAATATAGTAAATTCACGAAAATATCTTCCTCTCATTCTTTTTTAATTTGATGAACATACAGTCTGAGCATTTGTCACAATTTACTTTGGTTAGTTTTAGGAGCTGGCTGGTGAGAGCTGCTGCAGTTCCCAGATTTGGTATAAAACTAAAGAAAAAGCCAAATACTTTCCTTGGACAGTGAGGTATGGCATCATGTCCTACCCACATTGTATCAGGGCCAGAAGCATCAGTAAATGCCAAAGCTCAGTTGTGAATCCCATTTCTGCAGACTCCTGCTGGACCACACAGCATCCACCCACTGCAGTAATTAAACACAGAATACACACTCACACACACATGCTCTAATTGCAGACAGGAGGTTCCTACTCATTATAGTCCAAATTAAAGCAATCAATTGAAACGAGAGACCAGCAGTAAGGAATTCATTCATGAGGGCCAGATCTCTGCTGTAAAGATTGCACAGGCTGTGTCAGCTATATATCTTGACATAACCTTGCCTATTGACCAGGGTGTGACACACAATCAGCCTGTTAATCACCTTCACAGTCAGCTAATGGGATGTACCTAAAGAGATGCATTTCAGGTATCTCACATGGCGCAAGAAATAGTTCAAAGTCGTGGAAGTCAAAGAATTGTGCTCATTTTATTGCTAATAAAATCTCCTGGTTGATGCAAGCGGCTATATTGCTGCACACATCTGCAAGGCATTTCTTAGGCCAGTGCCTCCCCGAGTCTCTTCACACACCAGAAGGGATCGAACTGTCAAACATCATTGGAAAAAAAACAAGTGTGGCAGGTGGGGTAATGCTTTCTGTTTGTCTCTGTGTTTAGAGCAGCGCACTAGAGAAAATGAACACATCTGCCAAAATCAGCCTCTGAATCTGAACACAGGCCCGCTTAAGGCAGAGTGGGAGTCTGAGCGTGTCCAATCCCAACATTTTCAGTGTTTTTACAAACGCGTCATGCTCCTATCGTGCTCCTGTCACCGAGGGAGCCCCCATTCTGCTCTTCTCTCCTTTCCTTTTCTCTCCTTTCCTCTCCTCTCCTCTCCATGCCAGCGAGGCCAACTGTTGCTCCCACTCCAGGGCAGATTAAGGAAAGTGCTGGCTCCTGAAGAATGCAGGCCTGCTGCTGCTGCTGCTGCCACTCTTAGCTGAGGATTTATTAGGACTGGTGCAGAAATCCAGGCTTTTGGCCTCTAGCTACTAGTGGAAAGAGAAGGAGAGGGCAGTGGAGGAGGAGGACCTCTGCTGAGATTGTGCATGCCATCAATAGCAAACATCATGGTGCCTCTTAAAGGACTGCAGCAGCTTTTACAGACTCTGTTTGGGTGCATTGTGATGACTTCTTCACTCTGAGCCATATATAGCTGCTAAATGTCAAGCAAACAGTTCTGGCAAACCAAAAGGATGGATTTTCCCTGTTCAGCATCAATAAAAAAGAATAAATGCTAATAAAGCATTCAACAAAGAATATGTAAATTGTTTATGGCTGAATGTTCCACTGTGTCTGCTCACAACAACACTGAACAAATGTACCAGGTCAAAAGCATTAAGCTGTCCGGTGTTATGTGAACATTTAAAAGGACACGGTGTTAAACTCAGTCTGAGCCACAATAACAACACAATTACACCAAAGCAGCAACACGATGCAGGCAACGAAGTGTATCCATGGCGATTGGCGAAGAGCTTTCACCGCTAAGGCAGTGGCCTAGATCCTGCTATACACATCAATCACACTGACAATTGAGAGGCCATGTTCTGGCTGATAAGTTTTTTTTATCTTTGTTTTTTCTCACAGCATCTGTGTTGCACCCCATCTACAAAGATACAAGCAAAAAACTGGTAGCATTGGAAAAAAAAAGCAAACTTGTTTCTACAACCAGGTTTGGAGAGGGGGAGGATGCAGAAGACAGTGCATGGTTTGAACAAGCAGTGATGCAAAGAGGTCACCGTGGAACGATGCTTTTCACCTTGGTGGCCACTGGTGTGCTTTGGAGATGAGCCAAGAAGACAGCGCATTAATCTGCTATTCACCTTTCTCTGAGGCCACTTAATGGCTGTCTGCATTTCAGCTGCTCAGCAAACCTGTAAATCTTCCTGTCCGGCAATGAATGGTTGCACAATTCTAAAAACAAACACCCCTGTTTGCATCCACCATTCACAAGAAACCAGCTATATCCTTCCAGTTATGATAAATTTCTATTTGAGTTGTTAAATTGTCTCATAATAACTGATGTGTTGTGTTACAGCAGGCTGTAAAACAATCATTAATCTGAGTAGACAGAGGTCGCGTTTCCTTTCTTAATTTATCCAACAGCACCGCCTGCTGGTTATCAGGTGAACTGACAACCAGTTAGTGGGATGTGTTGAAAACATTCTGTCCTTTAGGATCCTCAACTCCAGTCATCACTATCCTGCAGACATAACCTGCTGCAACACACCACATATCAATGGGACTGTAGCAGACATGTGCATTATAGCTTGTCAGAGATCCATTTAATTAAAATTAGGTATGCTGCCAAAATGGAAACATGTCAAATCTGCAGGACGAAGGGTCTCGAGGACCAGAGTTGGGAATCACTGTATTACTTTCTTTGAATGACCTGCAGTTCAGTCTTCATTATGCATTAAATTTACCAAATATTATCTGAGATAGTACCTGCTGCAGCTGCATGCAGTAACACTCCTTTCTTGCAATACCTTTTGGGATTCTGAGGGTAAAAAAAACTTTGATACCTTCAATGGTAACATCACCGAGACATTTTCATAGAATTAATGACACAATTAAAAAAAAAAAAAAAAAAAAGCAAAAATACGCACCATAAAAAAATACTTTAACTGTGTGTTTGTGATTAAGAAAAAAAAAAAGTATTTAATTTGCATGTTTCCACCGTATAATATTAATAAATTATATGAGAATGTGAAATGTATGCAATATCCCTTGAAAACCAAATGACTGCATTCATATACATGGCCTGTGCTTGCTATGATTCAACAGAATGAGACATCTGTAATATGATGGTACAAGGAATAGGTCATGAAATAAGAGAGCCATAATTGGCCTTTTCACAGCAGACATTTTGACTTGTCACACCACAAAATGCACCCGTGAAATTCATGACATTAATGATCGCTCTTTTTCCTTTGAGATTCCCAGTAAACCATGACAACCAAAGACTATCTTATTGAATGAAGTGGTGCAAGCATATTATCTTAAGAAGTGTTTCTGCAGAAAAAGAGAAATGAGAAGGGATTATTCTCTGTGTGATCAGCCAGGAACATGCTGCAAGCCTTTCAGTTTCCACTGCCGAAGAAATTTATCCACCAAGACCAGACAGACTGCAGACTCCTGGAGACAAAGATAAATCAAGGCTGCAGAGGAGTAACCGGCTTCCCTAAACCAGCTACATGTACTTGTAAGATTTAGATATTAAGTTAATGAGGACTTTAAATAACACACTTCCATTTAAAGACAGTTTTCTAATCCCTTTTACTCAAACAACATCATATGTGGAGCGATGATTGATTCAAACATGACGGCATGTAAAACACCTTTATCGCCTCCTATATTTTGTTACATAAAACGATGCATTAAACTGTTTTAAGACTCTGTCTGTAGTGCTGCTCAATAACAACTAGAAACTCTGAGAAGAAGGAAACAAATCACAAGATGGATTTCCTTTGCTGGAACTGGGGGAGTTTGTAAATCAAGACTGCTTCATTTTTATGTTATTCCCTGATGGGCAGCTTATCAAGGATAGATTTGAGCTTTCATCTGTTAGCCTTGATCAACAGAACAGTAAGAAAAGGGTACTTTTAAAGAAACTTTAAAAGCTGTTTTAAAAATTTTAAGAAGAATTTCTCAAATAGAAGTAAAGCATAACACTAAATTAAAGTAAACTGAATGCAGCAAATGTTCCAGGAATAAGTAAAAACCATGTAACTGCAGATAAACTCATCTAAGGTTCTGTATTTTGAGAGATATAAATATAATGAAGATAATTCATGAGGGAAAACTTTACAGTGGAATCATGGGAAATAATTCAGGCATAAATCATCAATGACACCACATTCTGAAATATGTGAGTGGGATTATAAATGGACTATCTTATCTGTAGACAAGCTAAGCAAAGCTAATTTATTTATTACAGCAGATTTTATATATAAGCCACCCGATGTGCTGTGATTTATAAAAGCACCATGATGGGATTATATCTTATTCAAAATAAGGTCAATAGCTGGATTTTGTCTGTGGATGTAAATGCAGCCTTTCATTCTGCAGATAATGTACATAAATCTATTCCCTGCGGGATAATATGGAAAATTGTATAATGAGGTTATAGTGAGGTTATAGTGGTTCTAGCATCACACATACGAGTAGCCCTCATGTGTGTGATGCTTAAACTTGGAATTTTTACCAAATATGTTAAATCTGTTCAGACAAACAGTCTTACATGAATCTTTTTAATTTAATTAAGAGGTTTAAGACAAACAAAATCCAGTCAGTCATGTATGACTGACTGGATTTTGTTTGTCTTAAAAGATTCAAAGATTGAGTACTAAAGACTGGAAAAGTTGGGTGTTGCTGGAAAAGACAACAAGTGTTGTAACATTTTACAACTACATCCATTCATTTTCTTAACCGCTTGATCCAATCTATGGATCGAGGATGCGGGGAAGCCGTGTTATGATGTGGTGGTTTCTGTTATGATGTGGTGGTTTCATTCAGTGCCTTAGTTTCTAGTTTCCTGTTTTATTTTGTAGTTTTTCCTGTTTAGTTCTCTTGGTTCTTGTTTAGCTTCATTGATTTTCTGTTCATTTGTTTCACCTGTGTCTCGTTTTGTTCCAGTGTATTTATACCCCTCTGTTTCAGTTGTTTGTTGGATCATTTTGTTGCCCTATGTTGTTGTACCTTGTAGCTAGTTCCCTGAGTGCCTTATTTGGATTAGAATAAACCCTCTGGAACCTACCTCCCCACTTTCTCATCTCTGCGTTTGGGTCCACATCTCTCCACTCCATAACAAGCTGGAGCCTATTCCAGCAATCACTGGGCGAGAGGAAGGGTACACCCTGGACAGGTCGCCAGTCCACCACAGATTTTACAACTTATGATCCTGTATAACAAAAACATGGCAGGTGGCTGAATCATTCAGAAGTAAAGTTTGGGTCCAGCTGAAAACTCCATATTAGATTATAATAACAAATAGTTCTATGACTGCAAAATATCTCAACATAAAATTGCACAAAAGTCCAGGTGGTCCACCTTCTGCATGTATTGGAACAGCAGAGACTTGAAATAAAACATCCTGCAGACAGACCAGACACTTTCAAAACCAATAAAAAATATTTGATGCATTGTTAAACCTAATCACAACAATGAATATTTAAAAACTTTAAATCAAACAGAGATGTGGAAACATTTAGTTTACAGTATGTATTTTCTGAGTAACTTGGTAAAATTGTTTTTCTTGGACTACTCCAAGAACTCCAACTCCAGGGAACAAGTTAACATACACGCGTCATGTACTCAAGCCAAGTTCACACTTTACAGTTTTGTTTTTTCTTTTTTTTTTTCCAACCCGTCCTGTCCAGCATCTCAGCATACAGAACAGCAATCTGCGTGCCATATTTTTGCCAGACAGATTTGCTCTGTCAAGGGAGACATCTCATGTATATAGCTGCCCTTGATAATCTGAATATTTTTATTATAATTATTGTTTCTTTTTTTATTTTTTTTATTTTGCAATCATCAGTCTTGATATGGCCGAGCTGGATCTGGCAGGGAAAGAGGAAAAAAAAGAAGATGAAGGGAGAAAAAGAGAGAGAGAAAAGAAAGGCGTGTCTAAGCTGCTAAAGTTACAGTATTTGCAAAACATTATAAACTACTACAAAAATACAACTAGACATAAGTAGAATAGTGACAATATTCAAAAGCAGACAAAAAAAAGTTTTTAAAAAAAAGTAAATGAGTCAATACAATAACAATTACAATACCAACCGTTATCAAACACACCTACAGAGAGTCATCAGCAACATTTAGTAGGAAGCAGATGGGAAAATGAGCACTTTTTACAGTTTAAAGCCATGAAATACTCTGTTGAGTCTCCACATGTGCATGTGCATAAAAGAACAAAGCTACAAGTGGATCTCTGACAGCTTCAGTAAGACATCAGAGGAAGCAGCTGGCAATATCTGGCAGTGAGTAAGAAGGGAGAAAGATGACTGAGGATATACAGAGTCTGTCAGAAGCAATGTCAGGTCACTGCTCTCCTCATCTGCTCTGTGTCGAGCTCCATTCATTTTGGCAGATAGCAATTTATATGTCAAGTTAACCTCCCTCCACAGACTTGCCTCAGATGTCTTGACTTGGGCAGTGCAGCTCCACTGACAATTGTATAGAGCAATAACACAATTACCGGGAGTGGAACAGAGCTGGGGAACAGCTCTCACAGCCACACAGCATTAACCTTCTGTTACCACAGTGTTTCACTCCATGCTTATAGTGTCAATGCCACACAGAGACTGATGTTGCAGAAAACAAACCCACTCGAAGAGAGGCAACACGTTAAAGACATTACGACGTAGTTCTGATCTCATATTGGCTGCGTATGACCTGAAATGCTAGGATGATTTTATGTTAAAGGTCAACATTGGTCCAATAAAACAGATTTTGTCTGCATATACACAATTTTGCTTGTATGTGGATTATGTGTGCGTCTAGCAGATAGGCAAACCTCTGGCATGGCTGTGGCGTTAGAACAAATGTAAGTTTCTGACTCCTCCTCTTTGTGTCTTTTTAGTTCTGGATTTTTGTTTTATTTTGTAGTTTTCCCTGTTTAGTTCCCTTTTGTCCTGTTTCCTGTTCATCAGATTCACCTGGACTCAGTTGGTTAAGTCATTACATCTGTGCCTTGTTCAGTTTCTGTCTGCATTTATACTCCTTGGTTTCATTTTGCTAGTTTCATTTGTTGGCTGCATGCATTTGCTTCATGTGTTATGTTAGTTTGTGTTAGTTTATCATAGTCAACCTCTGTTTTCCAGGTCAAGTTTTGAATTTAAAGAACATTTTGATTCTGCATTTCTGCCTCCCGTCCTGCATTTGGGTCCACACCTCCACAACTTTGCACTGGTTGGACTGTGCCTGACCCTGACCCACCAGTGTTGTTGTTATTTGCAGCTGTGCTTTTATTTGAGCAGTTTGCACCCACAGTTGTCTTGTTACAGTTAATTTAGCTTCTTATAAAACCACTAGTTTGTTAAAGCAATGCATCGCATAAACAGTTTTTTCGCATATTTTGTGTTTTAAGCTTTGCACTTTCCATGGAGCAGGACCCCACACACCCCCTTCATGAACAACTCACCCCTCTTCCTTCAGGACGGAGGTACAAGGTGCTCAGGTGCAAAAAGGCTCGGTTGGGAAAAAGCCTGATCCCCTCAGTCATAACATTTCTAAACAGCAGGGGGCGCTGAGTGTACTCTGTTCATTGTATTTGTATGTTGTTTCTGTGGTCTGTTGTCATTGTCCTTTTTGTTGTCAAACATGTGCTGTGTACGTGAAAAAGAATTTCCCTTTGGGGACAATAAAGTCTAAGTCTAAGTCTAAGCATGTCTTCTGTGTTCAAACTGAACAAAATGTTTTGTTGGCAAGTTTGTGAGCTTCTTCCTTGTTAGACCAGAAGCCGGAGAATGGACTGATTCAGCAAGTGACCAATAATGAGATTGTGCTTAAAAGATGGATAAATACTAACTGTCCATGGCTGAACTATAAAAGATGGAAATGTACACTCACTGGCCACATTATTAGGGAAAACCTTGCTGGTACTAGGTTAGATCACCTGTTGCCTTCAAACTGCCTTCAAGGCACAAATATTTTACTCCATAAATTGCAGACTCCAACTCCATTTGGATTGGAGTCTGCATGACCAAACTGTCCAGGTTATGTTCTTATGCTCTTATAGTTAGGAGCAGAGGTGGGAATACCTGGACCAGAAAGTAAAAGTCCAGTCCGGCAGCTGTCCCGACCAGTCACCAAACAAGGTGAATTTAATGAACAGAGTTTATTTGCCAGGTAAACGAGCCTGTTAGTGAAAACATCTGTTCTAAATGTACAGGTAGATCCAAAAACATGGCAGGACTTTTACTTTCTGGACCACGATTTGCCACCTCTAGTTAGGGGTAGTCTAGCCGTCCATTACTAATGCAGCAAAGAGGACATCACCTGATGCACTGAGTAGTACCGTGCTCCATTTTTCTAATGTATAAATATATGACAGTACTGCCATCTCTAACAAATTTCTCTTTTTTCCGCAGGTCTTCCTGAATAAAAGCAGCTGTACATGTTGATCTGTCTTTCCTGTCCTCTCCACCCCAACCAGTTGAGGCCGATTGCTGCCCTCCCTGAGCCGGGTTCTGTCGGAGGTTTTCTTCCTGCTAAAACTGAGTTTTTTCCTTCCCACTGCTGCCTGGATTGAAGTCATGATTCGATGCAATCAGTTCATTTCTATTAGCTAGGCTATTTATGAATTGGCTTGAAATGATGTGTATGTAAAGTGCCCTGAGACAAAGTTGTTGTAAAATGGCACTATACAAATAAAGCTGAATTGAATTAAATTAAATTAAATTAAATTGAATATTGACACGACAGCATTACATATTTGCTGCAGATTTGCTGCCTGAGCATCCATGATGGGAATCTCCTGTTACACGGCATCCTGAAGGTGCTCTGTTGGACTGAGATCTGGTGGCTGTGGAGGCCATTGGAGTACAATGAGCTTATTGTCATGTTGAAGTAAGCAGTTGGAGGGAATCTGAGTTTTGCATTATCCTGTGGAAAGTATCCATCAGAGGATGCTCCACTGTGGTCGTAAAGGGATGGACATGGTCGGCAACAATACAGCTACGCTGTGATGTTTAGAATTGCTCAGCTGATAGCCTAAGCAGCACCGAGTGTGCCAAACAACAAGGAAAACAACTGATTTTTTCATATACATTCAATATGTTGTGTAAACTTTAGTTTCTTTTCAAAGTTTGTTTCAGTCTAAATGGCTTTTATGGGGAATTTGCCTGTTTAAACACATTATAGGTGAGCAAGACGAAGAAAGAAAACAAATATTAAAATGTATTTTATGTTTTAAGCCTCAAATCTCTATTTTGACATAATATATTTAATCCTTTTTTTTTCATGTGTCTCATACATAAAAATTTAGAAGACAAAGAAGAAAAACAAATATTAAAAGGTATTTTATATTTTAAGCCTCAAATCTCTTTTTTGATATAATATATTTCATCATTTTGTTCAAGTGTCTCATGCATAAAGATTTAGATATGATCCAGCAGAGTCAGTTGCGCTGCTACTGACAGGATTTGATTAAGTTTCTTACTGGGAATATTTAACAAATTAGCCTAGAGACATTATCAAGAAGAACTGTGGACAACTTTCTGTACCAAAGTATCACTGTTCATTAAAAATCTAGTTTTACTGACAGCTGTCTCATTTTAAATCTGTACAAAACACCACAGGCAACACTATGAGTGTTCACACCTGCGCTGATGATAATGAAAGAAGCTGTGAGTACCTCAAGCCGAACTGGAACAGCTAATGGATCTGTAAATGCACTCTGTGGTCCACAGGCGGACGCAGAAGGGGATCATGAAGTTCAGTAACGATGCAAGGTGCAGGCGAACGTGATCAAGCACGCAGGTGGGCCAGCAAGCCTGTGAAAACAAACGAGACAGAAACAACATATAAAAGGCAAATAGATGGCTGCTGAAATTTAGTATATATAAATATAGGATTACACCTTACATTAAAATATTAAATATTGCTTTTTACAAGTAGACATGACCTATCTCACAGTTGCCACGATTTATTCGTCACACTATATAACAGCTAAGAGTTAAGCGTTATCTGACTTCCTGCTATTCAGCAACCCTGTTAAAACGCCATCACAGACAGCAGTATCATCTGCACACTCAGATCTGAACATAATATTATACAAAGAATGGGACACAGAACAGTTGTCGCTGTTTGTAAAGATTATTTTTTTCATTCGGACAAACTGCATACCATTTCCAATAGGTTTGAACGCACATAGAAATGGTAATACTGTTTTTAAAAGTAGGGCTGTAAGCGGCTTATTTTTTATGTGCATTATTTGTTAGATAAGCTGATGCCACAGCTGCAACTGATCATTCTCCAGAGGAAAGTCATCCATGGCAAAAAAAAAAAAAAAATGGACTAAATGATAAAATAAAGATAATGTCAGAATCCTTTGCCTTTGCTTTCAGTCATTTCACTAGACAAGCTGAATGTCTTCAAAACAGCTGAAATTTTTGATTGTTAAAAAGGTTTTAGGTAAAAGTTAAAAGCAGGCTGTCATGTTCTGTTTTAGTTTGTAGTTTTCCTGGTTCCTTTATGTCTCGTTTCTTGTTTTGCGTTCCTGTTTTGGTCTCATTAGTTAAATCATTCCACCTGTGTCTTGTTATGTTTGTGTGTGTGTTTGCTCCCTGAGTTAAGTCAGATCAGCATAAACCCGTCTCAGTCCTGCATCCCTGTCTGACGTCTTTGCATTTGGGTCCTCATCTCAGCAACATTGTGACACAGGTGTTCATGTAGTAACAATCATTTTGGTATTTGTTTAAATCTCTCTTTAATTGAATCTTAACTTTTAACTGTTTATTTACTTCTTTTTTTTAAGTCTTTATGCATTCTGCATGATTGTTCCTCTGATGTTTAATTTCAATTTAATTCATTTTCTATTTTATAACTGCACAACATGTGCTATAAATATTAAATCTAGTGTTTAAATAACAAACAACTTGTCTTGTGTTTAAAAGCCCTACATAAGATGAAAACACATCATTATATGTATAAAATAAATAAGGTGTTGTCTATCCAGTGTGGACAGTAAGAAATATTTATGAGTGTTCCAGGTACAATAAAACAAAGTGTATAATAATCATAACAGATCAAGGAGGTAGCTTTAAGTAACATTTCTTGTGGAAATGTTACGCCCTACAACAACGGAGGACAATTAACAGCCAATCACAACAGAATACAGCTTTAGAAGTAGCTTTAAAACCACTACAAAAGTAACTGTAAGGTCTATTGAGCAGAAAATGCTTCCGACTACTTTTAACAAATGCAGTCTTAAAACAAAAATACTTCTAAAAGAAATGTAAGACTGTACAGTCCCAACCCAAATCCCCCTCTTTTATGCTGGGATACCTCCACTAGCACTCCTCAGGAGAAGGCTGGATTAAGGCTAAAACCAGACGTTTCCCAGGCATGACAGAGTGAAAGGCTCCTGTGGTACTTTAATCTGAATACTGAAATGCATTACTTGAGGAAGAAGACTTGCATAAACTTAAATTAAAAAAAAAAAAAGGGTATATGATAAAAACCTTTTAAGAATGAATTACCAGATGCATTAACCTTAACACTCACACAAAGCACTGATATTTACTGGTATCATTTGATGAATATAATAAATAAAAAATATTGCCCTTGTTTCTGTTGTTATTCCTGTTGAACTGCTCAGGATAAATATAAATTGCCTGCTTGCACAGTTCACTTTTCTCCTGGTTAGGACGGCTAGACACAGACATGGTCACACTTCCAAAGATGGGTCAGGACCAACATACATCTCCCTGTTAGATTTCTCAGACTATCATACATAAATTGTTCTTCAAATATAATAAGTGATGCATTAAATGATCCGAGCTGCAGAAACCCATAGAGCATAGAGCTGCCCCAAATTTCAGATTCTATTACCCTGTAAATCATCTTATGTTTGGCTGCAGCAGACTCAGTAATTACACATCTCCCAGCAGGACTATCTCTAAAATCATGGACTGCTGTAATAAACAGTGAAAACGGAAAGCTATGGTGAGATAACAGTTGCTGTGTTGTGATGTCACTCGTATTTCCATGTAAATCCACAACTCGGAGAGAAGGTTAGGAACAAATGATTGGCTATCTTAGCCTTTTCATCCTCTCAGGGCGCATCATCTTGGTGACAAACCACAATAACAACACTGAGCATGTGCCAGGCTATTGTATCACCTAACTTGATAATAAAAAAAAGTGCTGCTTTGAGTGTGAGGGATGTTGAGTAATAAAGCCAATATGCTATTAAAAATATATTTAATCTTCCTGAGAGGTTCAGAAAAAATCCAATTTAAGAATTAGTGTTACATGAATAATGCTAAATTCTAACACATGTTGGGTCTCACCTATGACTACTATTGTCATATTACCCATGTAAATATATTCTATAAGCAGACAAACCAACAAACTGAGATGAGAACCATTTCAGGCTGATTACATCAAGGCAAATAGATCAAATAAATGCTTTGTATTCTTTCTTGTTATTTTTCCCCCCCATTTTTTTTTATAAATAAAACCAGGTAAAAGCATAATTAGTGCTCCACAGGGCTATGTTGTATGGAGCTTCATACTTGGTCTTCCAACGGAAACAGGTTCAAGAGAAGATCCAGATGTATAAAATACTCAGCCTTTTTGGCCAAAGGTGTGACTGTGAAGAGCCTAAGATCATTTTTAAAAAAAACAAAAATATCGTGATAAGGCATCAAGGCTCTATTAATTAATGATATTTATCTTTTACTGAGATTTGACTAATTTTAGATGAGTTGTTGGAAGTGCTCTAATGCTGTGAAACACTGCATGGACCATATGGAGGTATCCATCGGGTGGCACAGCGGGGTTTTGATCCTCGTTTTTTCAGAGATTTTGTGCCTGTTGTAGCTTTCATTGCAAATGCTTTACATGAATACAGAAACAAAGGTTAACACCAAAGGTCAAGGCTCTGACCAACAAGGAAAAGTCATGGTTGCTTTTCCAGGTGAGCAAGAAAGTGATTTGTCGCAGTGAAACAAAACTTGAAGTCATAACAGCATTAGCTTTTAATTAAATTACATCTAATGTTTGAGGTCAATGCTTTTCCCACAATTTCCCTGTGAATAACTTGTTTATAGATAAATGCTGTGTGAACAAATAAACTGTGAAGAACTACTTCAGCGCTGCTTGTCGTATTATTCAGCACAGGTATACAGTCCTTTAAGTTTTACTGTCATTTTTCCAGATTTTCTTTGACTAGCAAGAATATAAATCAAACTAATCTGACATATACCAAAAACAGTTCACAATTAAATTAAAAAATAATTATAAAGTAAGCATTTATTGTATAGTAATATATTTTTCACAAGTGTAGCTATAAAAAAGTGTCCAGTAAATGGAGGTAATGTGGAATTTTACACCAATATAAAGTAAATATTCAGTCGAAGAAGCGAGTTTTATTGTCACTTTTCCAGATCTTCTTTTACTAGCAAAAATATAAATCAACATAATCCAACACATAAAAAAACAGTCCACAACTCAATTAAAAAATAATGATAAAGTAAGCATTTATTGTACAGTAATACATTTTTTATTAGTGTCGTTATAAAAAGTGTCCAGTAGATGGCGATAATGTGGAAATTTTACACCAATACGAGATAAAATATTCAGTCGAAGAAGCTAGCTTACTACGTCAAAATGTCCTACACGGCTTCGCTTAAGAGCTAACAATTTAGTTTTATTTTTTGGTTAACTTTAGCTTTCGTTTCGTTGGGTGATTTGGATTTTGTACTAGATGGGGACTAAGGACTTACCATGAAACTCCGGGTGCAGAATGAAAGGTGAGCTGAAGCTTTATCGGCACGGACTGATAGAAAACATATGTTGGTTTAGTTGCTAATGCTAAAGGCTAGCTATGTTTCGGAAACAGCTGTTTGTTATGTCTCTGTTTCTAAGCTACTTGAGTTTATTACTCAAAAATACGTGAGTAAAATGACAGTATTGATTACTGTTAAAGTGGATTGGATTTACGGAATGCTGTTTCGGTCAGTTATTAGTTTCTAGTTCATTTTAAGTGAAGAAAACAAAACTTAAGCTAATCAACAACAGTAATTGAGTTTAAATTGAATTGCAACACAAATATACAGTGTATGTCTCTTACATCTGAGCCTTTCAGATAAATTGAAAGTCGTTTAATTAAATGGTAACCTCCAAATAATGCAGTTTTCTTTAACTGATCTGCTACTGACTTGTGATTTATTTCACAGGAGTGATTTCAGAAGAGCAGTGAAACTGAGGGAGTCTCCTACTGTAATGCAGCCTAATTCAAGTGAGCGGGGTGTCCATGCAGGAAATGGTTTGTCCCTCACTCTGCAACCAGAGCTTCTCACCAGACCACCAGTTGTTGCTGCTGCTGCTGCTGCCACTGGTGCTGAAACCAGTGAGGTGCGGGTATCCATGACTGGAGGCTCTGGGGAATCAAGTGGAGGTGCATCATCCAGGAGGTCCAGGGTCAACTCCCACAGCCACTCCCACTCCCATTCACATTCACATGGACACACTGGAGCACGGCTCCACAGCAACTCAGACCTCGAGATTGATCCTCCAGATTCTGATGTGGATTCTGGAGAACCCAGCACCTCAATGTCTGAGCTTCGCTGTTTATTCCGCTGGCTTCAGAAAAGTCTTCCTTTTCTCATCATACTGTGTGCTAAGCTAGTCATCCAGCATGCTCTAGGTAAGGATGAGTTCAACTAACACCGTAACTGCAACTATAAACAAACTACAATAGGGTTGTGACGATATGCTTTTGTCCCAATTTGATTCCGATTTTTTTGGTGCCAATTCGATTTAAATTGCGATTTTCACAATTCTTTGATATTGCTGATTTTTGTAGATTAAAAACAAAATAAATCAATAAAACTTTCTCGTTGCTTGTCATTTTTCTTGATTTCAATGAGGGGAAAATAACACAGCAGCCAGATCATCATTTAAAAAGACAAGTTAAAAGATCAATAAAAATAATAAAAATGACAAAAAATTTATAATGGATTATTTTTATTTATTTGAAAAAATTAAAAAAAAAAAAAAAAAAAAATTTTTTGACAAAAAAAAATTCTTTTTTAAAATTGTGAAGCAAAAAAAATCCCGATTTTTGATTTTTCTATTTTATTTTCCCACCACTAAACCACAATTTCTAATCTCTCATCATTTTACCAGGTTTAGCGGTTGGTGTTGGCCTCCTGACAACTTTCTTATACGTGAATAAAAACATTCAAACTCAAGTCTTTCTTCAGGCAAGTCAAAGAACTTCACGGTATATTTATCATAAATATGGGTTTTAAATTTCCTAAAACTGGATTTCTACCTGTTTGCATCCTCAGGATCGTCACTCCAAGCTGCAGTGCGTATGGTTACTCCTCTTCCTGATCTCCTCCACCCTCCTGCTTTACTACACCTTTCTCACTGAGACACTTTACCATTGGTAAGACTCACTCACTTCTCGCTTTATTTTTTAATCTCAATACGCAAAGTTATTGATTCAGTGCTAATATTTATCTTTATATGCCCTTCTTTTGCCTTGTTGCATAAAGTGTTCACTGATGTTGTTTGACATGCTTTTGTTATTTTGCACCTGTTACACCACTTCAATATTTCTTGATTCTTAATAAAACATTTTCTTGACTTGTAAAATAGGGAAAAAAATAAAATGTCTAAATCATGAATCTAGTAAAGTGTGTAAAAGAGAATAATTTTTAACTAACCTGAATGCTTTCTGCACTCTAGCCTCATCTTCCTCAGTCCAACCATTGACCCGCTGGGTTTCTGGGAGATCCTCTGGGCAGTCGGAGTCACAAACTTCATAATAAAGTTCATCTTTATGGAAATTAAGTGCCTTATTGTGCTGCTGCCCTCCTCACTGGTGACTTACCGAACACAGGTGTGACAGGCTGACTTCTCTTTAGGACTGTTGGACAAGTCAAGAAATTTAACAGTAAGTGTCTTAATCATGTTTATGTCTTCAGGGGCAGTGGCTGATGTTGACTGAGGAGCTGGGTCAAGTTCACCAGGCTACAGCACCTGTTCCTCTGTGGTTCCGCTACCTGGTCACCTACGAGGAGACTGATGGCGCCCCTGGCCTCACACTAGGGGTCCTGCTGGCTTTGCTCTACCTCATATTAAAGGTACGATCCCACAAATATGCCACAGATTGCTGTGATGTATAAATGTTGAAAGCCTCCATCTACATTAATACTCTAAATTAAAAATGCTATTTAAATCTTTCACTTTCAGCTTTTAGGATTGTACAGCCAGTGGATGTCTTTAGTAAAAACTATGAAGATGTTTCTAGTGGGCGAGGTCTGTGGCTTACAACTTCATACTTAAACAGCAACTGTTCAGACTAAGCGGCTGTATTGGAGTGTTTGTGTTTACTTTTCCAGCATACAGGCACGGCTGCAACAAGGAGTCAGTGCAGTGAGGCTGGAGATGTGTGTCCCATCTGCCAGGGAGAGTACAGGGAGCCTCGAGCTCTGCTATGTCAGGTAAAACCGTCAGCGTGCACCGGGCTGTTTGGAGCTACGAGATAGCCAGATATGCTGGACATTAATCTTTTTTTTTATATTCTAAAGAGTTGACTTAATTGAAATTAGGTTTTCTTTGCACATCTTATTTTTCCCCAAACTCTTTCCAATTTAATTATAACAATTCAACCAAAGTCTTTGTTCTTGAATCAGTCTGACATGTTTTTACGTCTCTGCAGCACATTTTCTGTGACGAGTGCATCGCTCTTTGGTTTCACCGGGAGAAGAGCTGCCCTCTGTGTCGCACAGTCATCACAGAGAAGGTCTACAAATGGAGAGACGGTGCTACATCTCCTCACCTGCAGATTTATTGACTAACAATGCACAGACACTGAGCTTTTGAGTATGGTATTAGCATCTTCGTAGTATTTTTTTTTTTTCCAAACCCCACTGAGATAACGTCGTGCACACTGTTTCTTCACTAAGGGCTGGGCTCCCCTGTGGGCCAAAGTTTGACGTCTTCACTAGAACATCCCTACTTAGTTGAAATTTGTTTTGTCTTTTCTTTTTTTTTTTTTAATCGTTTTTTGTTATTTCCATTTGTGGTTATTTCTATTTGTGTTGTATTTACTTTTTTCAAGACAACAAACTTTCCTAAAGAGGCAGAAATATGAAGTGCACAGTTTCTTCTTGTAAATATGGCAACGGATGAGTTATATAGATGTATATGGAAAAAAGTATTTTAAACAAACCTTTCCTTTTTCACACATTTGATCAAATGCAACACACGAACCGTCTTTATCCAGTGTTTCTGATTTGTAATCGTAACAGTATAAACGTGAACAGCTTCATGTCTGCTCAAGTGTTTAAAAAAAAAAAAATCCACTCAAACCAGTTGCTCAGTGGGCAATTGGGTTTTTTGACACAGCAAAGGCTTTACAGAGGCTGAGTACACAGCAACGCATGAAAACAGGCTGAAACATTCAATCCTACATGTTGGAGTAGGTTTGCATTCTTCTTTCAGCTTTGTGTACATTTGTCATTGACTAACATAAATTATTTTTTATAGGGGTGAATTTATTCTTGTTAAAAAAAAACAAAAAAACTACCAAAGAGTGGGTCTATTTTATTAAGAATTATTTCACTCTTATTTTTAATTATAAACTATCTGAATAAAGATCTAAATTTAAATTTATCCTTGAGTTTTGACTTCTTATTTTGACTGAAAAGCTAAAAGAATACGTAAATGTTGAAAAATAAAATCAGTCCCCGAGGCTTAGAAAAACATCAGTGAATTGCATGTATTTATTTTGAATCCACTATGTACATGATTAATGCCATTGAAACACCTGCCCCTTCAAATGAGGACTGCAAACAGAAATTATGCCCAATGCCCACCAGAGAACAATAAACATCCCTTATTAAAAGATGTGTAAAGTAAACTTGATAAGATGGTCATTGTCAAACCTCTCTCTGGAAGGTGCAACTCAAGCGTATCCTCCTGTAGACCTAACTGAGTCACAGATATCACAATGAACTGGTAAAGCAAAGATATGTGCATCCTAGAGGCCTAAGAGGAACTCAGCCAATCTCAGAATAATCCATACACACTATAATTTACAGCTAATTGTACATACAGAACGTACACTGTAACCAAAGGCACAATGCCACTCTCATTAGTTTTTTTTTTCCTGCAATATGTTATTTTTAAGCACTGCACCCAAGAAAAGTTTGGAGCAAGAAATATCCACGTCTCTTAAATATCAAAACGTCTTCAGAATATCCCCTTTGAATGTGATAACATGGCACAAAATAAATACTGTAAGACATCTGAACCAAATGTAAATTAAAAGCTGCATCTGAGGTTGTGTGTTGTGTAGAAACAAACAAAAGAAAAAAAAAATCAAACTGTACATGGTCATTATGACGTAAGAAATCACACATTCTGCTGCCTTTGTAATACTACACAATAAATACATAGATTGCATAGTGTGCATAATGCAGCCAAGCACAATGGCACTTGAAATAAATACAAAAACAAACTTCACGGGGATTAAAGCGGAGTGACTGCTCTAAAATACAGTTTTACCAGAATGATAGAAGAATCAAGTTCAGCTGGACGCAGATGTGTTATTACAACCTCGCTTTCCTCTTCCACAAGCCCCAAACATGTCGGAAAAATATCTGCATCGTTATCTTGCAAAAACAAACATACAAGAAACAAAGTCAGCATGATTAAAAAAAAATAAAGTCACATTATGAAAACACTTGAAATCTTTGATAAATCTTGTGTTTTCTAATGTTTAGCAGGGAAAAAAAACTGTTTTGGCTAATCAAAACAGTACTTTTGGCCTTTTCAGTAAACTCCCAAGTATTTGGATTACAGTTTAAACAATCTGCATAAAACCCTGTGGTCAGTTTTTATATGACGCAACGGGGAGTTTTACATCACGGCAAAGCAAATCAAACAAACGTCTCAGCTCAGACAAGTTTCGGTCGATGGTCTACTAACATGGATTCGGGTTTATCCCATATGGTCACTAAGAGCCTTGTTGTTGGAACAAAAAGAATGTAGCCTGAATCGGTACAAGGCAGTGATACCAATCTGGCTCAGTATTTTGTGTCATCAAGCAGTCCTGGTGGTCAGAGTGACTGCAGGAGTGAAATAAGCACAGATTTAGGTGATGCATTTAAAAAAAAAAAAAAAAAAAAAAAAAGGCTTCTGGAGTGTTTACATTCAAAACAAAGGAACTGCTCAATGCTTTTAGACAAAAGTCCTAAAGCCAACAAGTGGTGGAAGTGATGCCCACTGTGACATTTCACTTATCTTTTTGTGGATGCTTCTCCTCAATCCTGCTCCACCTACTTCTTTCTAACCATGGTCCCATGACAAAGGCAACTAGATGATTTGTTTATTCTGAAAATGCTTTCTGGTAATTTCTTACTGAAATCATAACCTAAATTTTCTTATCTTGACAGGGAAATAATGCAAAAAGAACAGATGGATCTGCACACTAAAGAGCACCCGTAAATGATTTTATGTGCAGCAGATGCAATTAAATACGGGACTTCCTTCTGTTCTTTCTCCATGCCTGTCATTTGATCAGGCATCAAATCCAGCAGATTTTTGGATGAGTGTGTGTCCTTTCTGATCACTAGTTTCAACAAAAAAAAAAAAAAAAAAGGAAAAGGAGCACCAGACAATCGTATGATAATGCCAAATCGGTACATCAAAACCACCTCAGCCATTAGAAGAAAACCACATAACTGAATTTCCACTCACACTCACTGATCAGAAATCAGCTGAGGAAGCTAGGCTGAGTACAGAGGAACTGGGAGGCTAAGGCAGGGAGGGAGCTGCTGGAAGAGCTGGTGATCAGCGTTTACAGTGTCAGTCAAGTTTTCAGACAAAAAAAAATAATCGTAAAGTATCTAAAATAAAATAATAAAAAAAAGGAAGAGGAGGAGAAATTGAAAGACAGCTAAAGTTCATGTGCAAGCCAAGCGTCATAGGTTCATTCGCAGGTGTTCAGGCCGCTTGGAGTTCATGGGATAGGCCTGCTTTTTGTAGGGTCCTGCGCTGATGCCTGAAGGGTGTCTGATGGGAAGGGGAGCAGACACTTCAGAGGTGCCACTGCTGCTTGTGTCCATTTGCTCAACTGTTGATACATCCATAGGTTGGTCAAAAAAACTGCTAGAAGACGGCAGAGATGGGCTGCTGGTCAGCAAGGGCCCCCGGGGCCAGCAGTCCCCTCCTGCAAACTTCAATGGACTTTAGAAGAAGAAACAAGATACTTGTGTTATTCTCCTGAGTTACACACACAAGGTCACAAAAACGGTCATATGTTTCACATTGTGTGATTTTTTTTTTTTTATTTCAAAAAGAGCAAATTATTCTAAAACCATCATAACCAGCTGTCACAGCGCTGAAAAAGACAACAGATTCATGCAGGCTACTTATACAAAGCCAGCAAGTGAATCATCAGCGAGTGGGAGACTTGTTTTGGAAAATTTTGTTAATGATCAATATGATTCAACAGAGTTTTAGAGAAAAACAACATGCCGTTACCTCACAGGTGTTCTTGGGCTTCCAGGGAACTTCCGCGGTGAGCGGACCTTTGGCTCAAAAGAGAACTTCTCTTTAACGTTTTCAAGCACAGATGGAGCTACGTATGTAAAACCCTGGGAAAGAGGTGGGGGACGACAACAGTGAGATGCAAGTCCACCTCTTCAAAGGCAGTCTTCCAAAAACAACCCACAGCTGATGATGAGCAATGAAACACGGAGTAAACCATATCATGCAATGTGGTGTAACAGTGAGCGAAGCTTCCAGGAAGACTAGCAGGAGTAAAACACATGGGATGCATTAACGGATTCTCGTAAGACCAGATTGCTGGGGAAAAAAAAAAATAAAAGGGGGCATTTTGTCCAGTTTTGGCCTCAGTTTCACAGATCTATTTCCAGACTAAACACAAACAGTAAAGGGTGCAAGTATGTAGCACTAAAAATACCTAGCCCACTACAGTTCTGCAACATCACCTGCAAAGTTTAATGTTGTAGAACAACAGTCCAATGTTTACAAAATACTTCTGAAACAATCACCCTAAAAGTACATCTTTTGTATTTTGCATTAGCATCTCTTTTATTGGAATGACTCCAGGTTATCCACCTTATTTTTTTTAAAGTCCAAAACTTCTGTGGGTTTTGCCGTGATTCAGAGATTTTTTTCAGAGATTTTAAAACTCAAAATAAAGATTTCTCCAAATATTTTTTTATTTTTATGATGGCCTGAAGTTACATGCAGACACAATGTGCAGTGCTTTAGCAGTCTACACACTCATAATAAAGCTAATCCTCTCAATACAGATGATACTTTAGAGGTTGGAAGAGAGCAAAGCTGCGTACTGAGCCGTATGGCGCCAGAAACTCACCAGGAAGACTTGATTAGCACTTTCGCTGAGCGTGGAGTCATCAGGGCTGTCTACTGGAGTCTGGCTGGTGAACTTGGAGTCAAACTGGCTGGCATCATCAGCTGATTGCTGCCAAAATAAGAATATCTATTAACCCTACTACAAACTCCAAGAGAAGCAAGAACTTTTTTCTCGTTCTCGAGGCCCTAGGAAGAAAAATGATGTCATTTTGTTCTCATGGACGTGATTAAAGACCGCTCTTGACACATCGGGCTGTTGGGCTCTGAGAAGTATTGTGTGTTTGGTTGGACACTTAAAGTGGGCGTTATTAACACGGAAATGCAAAGTTGCTGCTTCCACATTTTTGCTGATGCAGCTAAAACAGATTGTTTAAAAAAAAAAAAAAAAAAACAGCTGATCAAGGTGGTAAGAAAGTACGAACAATTTTCACAAAACATGACATTTAAACATTCAGATGCAGCCGTGGACAAAAGTTTCTTGTTAGATATGAAATAACCGGGTTTATTGCACGGAAAAGCAGACAACGGCACCCGCAGTGATCTGTCCCCGCTGCAGATAAAGCTTCTTGTTGAGTATGAACGAACCAGACATAAAATTATTTTTATCCTTGTTCTTGTGGCCTTGAGAGCAAGAACAAAGTTCTCACTTATCGTGGAGGATGTAACAAGCTTTAATCACAATGGAGGAGCAGAAAGGGTCTCAGATGGTGACCATTCTGTGAAAGGACAACTGATGGCTACGGGTGAATGAAAGAATGAAGATAATGAAGATAAAAATACGATCTTTTGTTTTATTTTTTTTGTTGTTGCCATTTATTTTAAATCATTTGTCTGAATAATATTTGCACATTTGCAGTTTCAGGGCACAAAACAACAAGTTCAATGTCGTCAGTGTGGTTCTATATTCAAACATCATTGCAACGATGTTGTATTTTTCATTCATCCTTCCAAATCTCTTCTGATACCTTTCTTTGACTGCATGCCAAATACAGTAGAGGAAAAGACTATTCAACCTTAACTTCAACCCAAAGCTCTGACATGTCACAGGAAGTTACCAGACAGAAATCAAACTCACCAGAAATGGTTTAAATGGAGGCTCTACTTTGCGAGCAAGGAGGTCATCCCAGTTTATATGTCGGAAGAATGGGTGGGCCTGGAAGACACCACAATTCTAATGTTTTTATTTTAGAAATGTACAAGCATCAGCAAGTTCTCAGTTATTTCCTGCCTGGATTAAAAGCATTACATCCCAAACCAGAATGTTAGAAGTGAACATGTGAATCCCAGTGCTTCTGTTTACCTGGACCTCAGCAGAATCTCCTGGTCCAGCCCCGAGTCTTGTTGAGGCACTTCGTTTCAGCAGCTGCAAGAAAGAAAAAAAAAAGTATTACCGGATGTTACTGTAAATACAAGTGACTCATGGGAAACTAGGGAGTCTTCAAATTACTCACCTTTTTTAGGAGGTCCCTGGCTTCTTGTGTGAGGTAAGGTGGAAGGCTGAGTTTGCATTTCAAGATTTTGTCAATTGTTTTCTTTCTGTTTTCACCTGTGAATGGAGGCTGAGAGAGTAGCAGATGTCAAATGAATGCTCAGCTACATGTAATGCTTCATTCAATGTCTAGCAATGTGATAGATAGCTTTAACTTACTGCTCCTGTCAGCATGTCGTACATGAGCGCTCCCAGACTCCACCAGTCCACGGCTCGATTGTGTCCACTCCTCATGAGGATCTCTGGAGCCCTGAGGAAGGAGAAAGGAGGACATGGTGATACAACAGACACACTATGCAAGAAGTAGGAAGTTTTGCTTGTACCATACATGTATTCAATGGTGCCACAGAAGGTGTGGGTGACTGTTCCGTCATGGATGGATTCTTTGCACAGACCAAAGTCTGTCAGCTTCACATGTCCTGGAAAGTAGGTGCATTTTACATTAAAGGAAATTAGCCACCAAGCAACAAATCATTATTAGGTTTAGAAAAAAAAGAGCGCAATAGGCCACATTTATTAGCTGTGAGCATTTCACATGTGACCTGTTAATCTGCCTTAGTAACATTACCAGTGTTGCTGAGCATGATGTTCTCAGGCTTCAAGTCTCTATAGATGATGCCCTTCTGGTGCAGATGACCCAGTGCCATGGAAATCTCAGCCAGGTAGAAACTTTTGACAATAACAGACGACAAATATTAAAGTCAAATACCTCTATACAGTTTCTTTCCCTTTATCTAAACCCCTTATTCATTCAAAAACTTAAAATAATGTATTGTAACTATTTTTATCTACATGCTGTATTTACAAACGGAGACACAAGCACTACAGTGCCTGTTCCATTTAATCCTCACATTGCCACACCATGCATGTTGCAGACAAAAGCCCTGCCAGTGTGCTGAGAAGTATTCCCTGTCAGTATTTAATTTAAAAAAAACAAAAAAAAAAACAGACTCAGATATTTATAAATGTTTTGAAGCAAACAAAACTCTCCATTTTATCTGCTGTTCTGTCACAAACAAACTCTCTATTTACGCTGTATTAGCATGCTACTTGTCATTCTACAATTTATGAATTGACATAGTTTCCTACCGCAGGCAGAAAAGAGACATTTGGTCTAAAACAAATCAGCCTGCCATAACTCAAGTCAACAGTCGCACAGCAGAGAGGTCAGTCTAAGACGACATCTGTCTGACACAGCTGTATAATGAATATCACATGCTTGTGGAAGTGTTACTGTTAGAAGTCAATTTCCAGACATGTTTAGGACTGATTAAAGTAAAATTGTAAGTAGGGCTAGTTTCAGAGGGTTTGGAGATGATCTGCACTGCTGTGTGTGAGTGATCCTCTGTCACCTGAAGGGAAGACAGCAGCTTCTTTAGGATCTTCTTCACATGATTACCTCTGCCAAGGAGGTTATGTTTTTACCATTTATCTGTTTGTTTGTGTTCAAGATAGCTCAAAACATTATGGATGGATTTTCATGACATTTTCATGAGTTGTTGGAAATGTGAAAAGGAAGGACTGATTTAATTTTGCCAGTGATCCAGTTCACTGTTTGGTTCCAGGACCTTTTTTAAAGGATTCTTTAACATTGTGATTGGCAGAGGTTTGCGCTCTCCAAGTGCTTTTCTAGTTAATATTACCATCTAGTTTTCTAGTTAATATTACCATCCCCAACATTTAGTGTCTGCCTGATTTGTTCCCACAACATCCTTTGTGCACATAGGCAGGAAATGTATGGATGTCACTCTTTGTTCTGACCATTTGTGTCTAAAATGTCAGTCATAACTAGCTGAAAAACTAGCTTAATATGCTGATCTTTCATTCTCTTGGCTACCTGGGTGACAGCTTCTGACCTTGTATAGTACGTTGCCCTGATAAAAACCACTACAATGACACATTGTAATAAAAAGTTATATTTTCAGCTTAAAACTTTTGGAGCAGCTGCAGAAAAAAATGTCCTGTTGGCAGCCACACACTTTACTCATTGGGAACAATTACATAAAAGCTCTGGCACTCAGGAAAAAGTGCTGTGTGGACACAAACCCTCATGACTTGAATTTCCTGTTTGAGAATTTCCTTGCAGAACATATCCATTTGTGTGTTAACATTTTGTTAACAAAGAGACAGCCACTTCACTGTATTTGGAATAAATACAGCCACGTCGTAAGTGATAAAAACAGTAAAATGGACTAAAAAAAAAAGTACTTAAGTCTGGTTACATTGGGGAGTATGGAAATCTCTAATGCTAATGACATGAAACTATATTAAAACTTTATAAATGTGTCATAAGTGTGAGCAAAAAAATTGATGAAAAATCTTTTTTTTTTTTTTTTTTTTTTTTTTTTTAAATGTGACTATAATCATTTAAAAAAAAATCTCTTTTTCTTTTAATGCAGAGCTACAAACATTGGCCATAATTCAGAATAAACACAAAGTCTAATTTCATGTCATGCGGGCGGGATCTACCAGTAAAATAACTCACCAGGCTGTGTCTTCCATGAAGATACCCTCTCTTTCCAGCTGCATAAACAACTCCCCACCTGCAAGCATAACATATGAAAAATCACTCAAATGTACGAAAAATAAACATACCTCCTATGTTTCAGGACCAAACCACAAAAAGAAAGATAATTTGTGAAAACACACGTGTGTATTTTATGTACAATCACTAAGCTCACCACTAAGATATTCCAGAATGAGGTACAACTTCCCCCCAGTCTGAAAGGCATAGATCAGGTCCACAATGAAAGGATGCTTCACCTCCTCCAAAATACTCCTCTCAGCTTTGGTGTGTGCTGTGTCCTTTGCATTACGCACAATCATGGCCTGGCAAGGGGACAGAAAGCCATAGTGCCGGTGTTTATATATGCACACAATAAAGTGAACGCCATTACCTTGTGTGTAAAGCTTCAGCATCAGATGCAGAGACAGAGCAGGAATCAGGTTGTCAGGATGATGAGTACAGCAGTTCAATGAACAAAAACTTTAAGCTTCTGGGAACATGTGTAGGCCTTCTGAGCAATGACAGATGACTGCATTTGTTAACATGTTCACTTCCTCTCTGTGTAAGCAGCAGAGAGAAGGTTAAGCTGAACAGAAGGATCTGCTCAGAAGAGCCCAATGCTTTTCCTTTCAGCTGCATAGCTGAATAAACCAGTGTGTTACCAGAAAAGGCTCACAGTAACATCCAGATGCTTTGTGTAAAGCTGGTAAGTCAAATGAATATTCACAGAGCAACTTTTTGAAATTTTTGCTAACTCAAGACATGACTTCTGTAACGTTACACTACAGGATTTGTACACTAGGTGGGGACACCTTTGATGGCTGACAGACAAAAAAATTAGATTAACTCACCTTCTTTAAAACCTTCATAGCAAATATCTTTCCAGAGTTTGCACCAGAGACCTTCCGAACCTGAAAAACCTGTAAAGGTTCACATCGTAGAAAACAGAAGGTTTACCATGATGAGTCTGAGACATACAGCCATACTGGCTGAAATATGATCAACGCAACTAGTGATGACACGTCCAACAGATGTACCAGACATTTCAGTATATTTCCAAATCTATATCACATCTTCAGCTACAGTATATATACCTTAAACCAGTGGTTCCAAAAGTGGGGAGCGGGCAGGGCAGCACAGCAAGGCTAAATAAAACTTGGGAATTTTGGCACTGGACTAATTTATGAAAGTAAACCAATGGGAAATGATGACAAATCAACAAAACAGAGTTTGAGTACTTAATAAAGAGAATAAAATATGATGGGGGATATCTGCCCTTGGACCTGACCAGGTGATGGCCAAGTAACAGTAATAATCAATTGTGACCAATGAAGAGACACCACAGTTTGTTGCTTGTATCAAAATATTATCATCCTACATTATAAATAATGAAGACAAACAAGTTCCAACACCACTTGGGGACTTTTAATCCTAAACACACAAAAAAAGGCTGCCGGTTACTAGAAATAAAACACCTATAACATATAGCAGAGTTGTTTTATGAAAGCAAAAACCATCTCAGAAAGGCCGGCTCACCTGAAGTAGTTTACAGAGTTTCCTGGTTTAAAAGACTTCATGCCACAGCATAAAAATGAATAATAATTCTGATACGACACAATTTCAACGCTAGTTAACTAATAACTATTGTTAACTAGTGACTCTTCCATGACGCATTTCTTCATATGTTTCTTTGATTCATGTGATTAGGGTCTTGACATTGTTGTTGTCTATAAAAAGGCAGAAAAAGTTTGGGAACTATTGCCTTAACCAATGAGAGCTGTGCCAAAAACTCTGTATATGTGCATCAACAGATAATAAGTTAACGAAACAGACTTAATATAGACATGTCATAACATTTCCACACCTTAATGTTGCTTTCTTTCAGACTGACGATTTTAACTAAACAGCCTCAAGCAGCAATTTCACAGCAGCAACAACCGTGTTTTAGTTTTTGGAGGTTTTAGGATAGATGCCAACCATTCACAGTCTCTAAACCAATCTAATTAAGACATTTTAAAACAGCAAAGGTCAAATTTTGGTCAATTTTGTGATTCTAATGTCAGACTTTTTAATCTTTTTTTTTTTCCAAATCATGCAAATATATATTTTGCATTCAAAAAGGAACTAGTAAAATAAATGCTTTCCTTCTATAAACACAACTGTGATGCTGTAAATTGAGTCTAATGAAACTTGGGACTACTTTAATTTTCTAAACAGAAATGTTTGCAATTTCTCTGTCCAGACTCTCAGTTTTAAAACAGGCTAACTAAATGCTTTCAAAACTTGAACAATACGATGAGATATCAAAACAAAAAAAAATCCAACTTCTCTGTTATGTTCAGAAATCCCAAAGTTAAAGAAAGGGACTTCTTAGTCATAAAACCACTCCAAGATAAACATATTGCATAATTTTTCCAAAATACCTCCGACATGCAATGTTTTTGTAAAGTTAAGAGATAAATCACAAAAAATAGTTTGTTTTACAACTAAAAAAAGTCAAGATACACAAATAAAAACAACAACAGACTGCATTAACCTTGTACACACTACTGAAATCCTGACTGATTTTAAGATAAGATACCAAACAGTTGTGCTTTGTCCAGGTAAAGGAATATTTGGTTTTACATTTATCTGGCAATCTAAGGTAAGACTTTTTGTCCCAACAACAAACAAAAATTACATCTGAAAGATGATAAATTATTGCTCAATTTCCCAAAACGACAAACTTCCAGTCCCTTAATAAAGAAATTTCAAGACCTATGCAACATCCTCTTCCACAAACGGGTAGTGTGGGTGGCTTAATAGCATGTCTGAAGACAAAAATAGTACATGACAAGGTGGGTTTTTCCCTTAGTTTTGGGAAATAATTATAATTTCCGTACATCTTAACAAAGCAAAATCTAAGTTTTTAATTACCACCTAATTTAACAGATGTCTTTTTAAAACAGGCCTTTTGTCAGAGGGGTAAACAACCAACAATCAAAGTCTGAAAAAGTAAATCTGAAGTAACAACATAAAAAAAGGGAGAACACAAGGGGCAGACAGGTATTGGTGGAAGATTTTTTAGATCAACTGAGAGGCCTCACCTTTCCATAGCCACCTTTCCCCAAAACTTTTAACAGCTCAAAACATTCAGGTCTGATCTGCTCTGTTCCCTTGTTCACGCTGTTCTCTGAAATCTCAAACTTCTCACAGTTGTCCATGTTACTGAAAAAAGAAGGTGGGGAAAAAAGGTAGAGAAAATACAGCATTCAAAACAATGACTCACCATTATGCTGACAACATCCAGGTCATTCAGCACTATTGTAATAAAACTGAAATGTCACGAGAAGTTGAGCCTTAAAGTTTAAACAGAGCAGTGGTGAGGATAAAACAGCAGATTTATTCTGGGGAATATACAGCTGACTCTGAGAAATGTGTGTCAGCTCCTAGAGTTTCATATCCCGCTTTCAAGCAAAAATCTACTAAAAGGATATTGTCGTTTGCTTTGCAACTAAATACGTCTTGAAATTTAGTCTTTTGATTGGTAAAAGTTAAGCACTACAGGGTGGCCTGTTGGTGGCACCAATCATCCTCTTTTTAAGGCATCATTTAACCACTGCAGAGCTTCGTAGGTCAGTCAGTTCATCTAAATTGGCCTAAATGAGTGTGAGTGATTGTTTCTGTGTCAGCCTAATATCTGCTTGGAAAAGCTCCAGAGCTTCTCCACCCTCTACAGGAAAAAGTGCATTTAGCCATTAGATGGATCTTACAACAGATTTAGATAAGATTCTAATCAGCTCATCATAAAGGGCACTGGGTTTTATGGAATTAATTATTAAAATTAAAACATGTGGCTAAGTGTTACCAGATTTCAACTTGGGTGTTGGCTGGTACAAATGTTCACAATCTTAGCTACTTGATCTGTTGGTTGACGATGCTCCAAAATTATTATGATATGGATTAAATCAGTGCAACGTTTATCAAATCAGTGCTGGTAAATGTGCATATCTTCAATACAAGCTGCTGTCCGTCAAATAAATGAATAAATTACTAAATAAATAAATAGGGACTGATAGACATACAGTGGACATCAGTGATACAGTAAATCACAGTTCTGCAAATACTCACAATTCAAAGTTACTGCATTGGTCCATATATTCACCGAGCTGACCCTAAAAACAGGACACAACGTGGAAGCACACGTTAATAACCAAACATTATTTTTATTTACCACGGAACCTAATTTATTTAAAATGTTATATAGACTTTTTTTTAACGTTTTAAGTTTGTGTTCGTCAGTTTTGTAGCCAAATATTCTGACTAACCTAGTTATGTGTTAGATCTTAAGACTTGTTGGGTAATTAAATAGACGGTCTGGTTTTTAGTAGCGTTATACAACTTGGCAAACTTGACAGAAAGCATGACAAAAGCCATATATAAATCATGAACTTCTAACCTCTCGTTAACTTTACACACGAAAATGTTGCTAACAAGGATTTTAGCCTCAGTCTAGCTAGCATTGGTTGGGCTTCAGTATGTTATTTTACTCTACAGTGAATATTTTTTTTATTGTAACACTCATATTGTCCATGAAGACGTTAAAGGAACCATCAAACTGGGGTGTTTCGAATAACTAACACCTTATTATACAGCAATAAACGCCCGGCTGACATGCCGATGCAGAGCAATGTAATACGTATACTTCTATTGTCGGACAAGGAGTTACACACACACACAAACTGGTAATTTAATTTCTGCTTGTGTATCTTAGGGAAACCTTAACTGTGGTAAAGGGTGAGAGTAATTTTTTAAAAACGCAATAAAAGTGTGCTCTGTCAAGGGGCGGTTATTATTGTACGGGACGAAAGCAGAATCCGCGGGAAAGGGGTGGGCGATGCGCTGTCCGATAAAGGACGCCGGGCCATTCACGTTGACGCAGGCCTCGGTGCTGCTAGGTGCTAACTAGCTTGCTATCAGCATTAGCCTGCCTGTAAATGTAAACTCACCCCATCCTCAAGTTCGTCGTCGGAGACATTATCTTCCGGTTGATCCAAATCGATGTCGAAAACCCCGGCCATGTCCACGACACTTCACTTGGCGTTTAATGGCGAAACACAGACCCGGTTCCCCGCCTCATGTGAGAGCCATTGCCGTTACAACCGGCTACGGCGGAAAGCATTAAAGCTAGCCCGCTAACCAAAACAACAGAGGCGGAATAAAAGCCTCTAGTGTCGGCTACCGGCAGTACTCATCTGCTCGGCTGGGATCCAGTTTTATTTGGAAACATTACGTTACTTATGATGACAGTAAAGCTGAAATCAGCACCCTCTTTATATATATATATATATATATATATATATATATATATATATATATATATATATATATATATATATATATATATATATATATATACACACACTCAAAAATAGAGGTACCAGCTTGTACCTAAAAAGGTACAAATGCTTGTCGCTGGGGGTGTACTCTTTTGAGAGACATTTCTGTACCCTTCGGTTCTGGTCTATTTTTGTACCTTATCAAGTTCAACCTCACCTTATCAAGTTATGTTTTTTATGTTTTCACAGCATCAGGCCTGGTCCATTCCACTTAGCAATATTATCTTATCTTTAATCTAGAAATAATCTTCAAAAACTCAAAATACTGACCAGCCATACACTTAGTTTGCAGCATCTGACCTTCATTGTCTGGTGCAGTAAATGACTGTTAAGTAGTACTACTGTCATCACTCAACTCTGCTCTAGTTTGTAACATTACAGCCATTAACATTACATTTTTCAATGCTGCAGGTACCCTTATGGTCGAAATGGTACAAATTTGTACTTTATGTCACTTTAAAACTCTTTTTCGTACCTTGAAGGTGTGCTTCTGGTCTCTTAATGACCAGTATTGTACTTTTGAGAGAACATTTCTTTAAAATGTACCTATAGGTACAGAAATGTCCTCATCTTGTACCTCTATTTTTGAGAGTGTATATATATATATATGTGTGTGTGTGTGTGTGTGTGTGTATATATATATATACATGCATACATTTAAATATATAAATACATACACATATGTATATTATTGATTTCAGAGTTATACAACTTTATATCTTATTTATTTATTATAACTATCTATGAATATTCTTTTTTATGTTTAATACATATGCAAACACAGATGGGAAACATGGAAAAGTTGAACAAAGGCGTGTTTAATACTAGAAAACCGGTTTTTCTTTCTTTAATAAGTCAATGTATCTGCTGAAAGGAAAAAAAAATGAAAGAAAAAAAAACAATTGGGGTTAAGTCTTTGACTATAATGGGTTCCATCCTGCCATGCTCACTTTTTTTCTTGTAACTCAGTGTGTAACCATATATTTTCCAACCAGTAGATGGCAGCAAAAAGGGGGTAGTCTTTTCTCGATATGAAATGCATTTTTCACCCATCCTAAACTGTGTCAGTACCAATAGACTCTAACAAAGCCTTTTAAGTTAACTGAAGATTCTCACAGATGTTGATTACATGGAAAAGTCTGAAAAATTAAAGCTCTTTGCTCCATGTTGTAACATACAGATTTTTTCTTTTTAAATGACATGTAAACTAAACATACAAAAGATGTCACCATACACAACAAGTTAGTCTGAGAAATCTTCACTTGTACATTCCCTCTTAAGTTGCTCAGATACTCAGTGATGTAGCTGGCAGGAGTTTTCCTACCTTCCACTGATGCTTGATGCTATTTCCTTCTGGGTCTTTCATGGTTGTAGACGTGCCTGAGATGAGTTTTAATCATCACGCATTAACATAATGATTTTAGCTTTTGAAGTTTATAATGATTCATATGATTTTCTTTAATGGGTGAAATAAATATTCAGCATGATTTAAACTCATTTTTACAGCAGTACTCTTGACATGAAGCTTTCATTTCCATCCCAGGGAATCTGAGCTGAATCTCAACTACAGCTCTTTTATATTGTAACTGCTTTAATCAGTAACAGTTTAGAGAGCACCTCTATCCTGCTTTGAATAACCATTTGGTGGAAGAACTGGGATTCTTTATCTACAAAAACATGTCATTTTAAAGTTAAATGAACCAGTTAAAAGCACATTTATTCTTTCTTTGCCACTGAATATCTTCCATCTAAATGTTTGCTGAATACAGATGTCCATTCTGTCTGTATATACAGTTAAGCTGGCAAAAAAATTCTCTTATTTTTTAGATTAAAGGAGTGTGATTGGCTTCCCAACATGAGACGACAAGAACTGAGGTGAGTTCAGATGAATTACAGAAATCCGTTCTGTGTTATCTTTCGCATGTTGAAACAATCAAATAAACAAGAACCAAAACACATTTTTGATAAGACAGACTACACACTCCAGCCAAACAGATGATTTGCCCTTTTTTGCACAATCATAAAATAATTACAGCATTTCCTCAGTGCAATGGAAGAAACAATTTCTCAGCTGGGGCTTTGATTCAGCCCAGTCCCTGGTATTAACAGGGTTTTGCTGCAGAGGCTGTTAAGTGCATATTATTTCAATCTAATCTCAAAGAATCCTTATCTGCTGTTTCCTTCTGCACAACTGGCATGAAAGCAGTCTGCAGAGTCTTCCAGCTGCAGAGAAAGATGAGGCTTTTGTTTACAAAGAAATCTTGGACAAACTAAACTAAGTTTGACCTTTAGCATATTAAAAAGAAGACATAAATACGGCAGAAATCCCCACAGGTTCACTTAGAAAGTCTGCATTCACCACAGCTTCTTCTATTGCGGATGAGACAGAGGAAAGCCCCCCATGTGGGGTATGATAACGTTCTGCACTGCCTCAGTTCCACCTGATAGTTTGTTTTACATCATTCGCCCAATGATCAAAACCAGCTTCCCCTGGGTAACAAAATCTGTTTTCTGTGTGTGTTCTCTGTTTTGTTTAGTTTTGTTTATGTTTACAAAAGAACAGAGTAGACACTGGTAGAAAGTTGCAATGCTTTATTGTGGGTCCTGTGTGATGACTTGAGGTTAGCATTGTGTTCATGCAAAATCACTTTGCATAGCAACAGACTGCATTTTGTCCTTTTGTTTGGATTCTGTCAATATAGAAGGCCGTTAATTTAAGGCTGAGGGTCACAGCTGTCAGCGTCTTCATTTTTCTTTTCTTTAAATTCACATGCCAGATGTTCACGAACTGAAGGGGTTTTATGAGAACAATAAAGGAGCATGAACTTGTTTATGATATTTCCGCGCCGGTACTAGAAGGTGCAAGTGATGATGATGATGTACAGGTGAGCAAAGGCTGCAGTGAGCTTTAAAAACCACATGTGCTAAACTAATCCCTGTTACCCTTGAAGATTACATAATACGTTATGCTGTATGTGTCAGGCCAGACATGCTGGGAAGATGAAGGTTGAATACGCAGTGGTGGATAAATTGTGCAATCATTATTAAACTAATTTGCACTCAGAAACCTTTGTAGAACTTTCTAATTAATAGTAAAAAATAATTAAAGTGACAAAATATGGCAAAATGTTTTCAATGTTTTCATGTGATAATTGTTCATAACTCTTAAATATTTTTACATAAGCAATAAAAACTAAACCCTGACACATTCTTTGTATGTGCCAACAGATTTGCTTTAATATTTAAACATATTTCAGCCAGATAAGAAGAAAATAAAAACATAAGTTGAATGAAAATGGACAAAAATAGCCATAAAATGCCCTTCACTTGCTCATTTCCTTTGATTACTTTTTATATTTTCTGTGAGAAGCCAGAGAGCAAAATTCAGACTTTTTCAGACTTGGATTTAACCCCGTCAAAATCATGGGATAAAGTTCAACAAGATTTGTTGACATTTTATACTGAAATGTTGTTTATGATTCTGTATTATAACAGATATAATGTCTCTCTCTGTTGAAATAGTTTCTAAAAAGAAGTGAAGAAAAACTAAAGAAACAACAAACATTTCTTATTCCTTACATTTATGAGTGTGCAGAAGAGCACAAGTGAGGTCAGAGATTAAATGTTTATATTTCCGAAGACATTCACTTTCCCCACAAGATACTGCAGAGAACATGGAAACCCCCCTTTTGGGTTCCCCTTTTTGGTTTTGAAGGAATGTTTTACTGGCTGGAGAGGCAAAGGCATAGGTATGGCGATAATAATAGATGCTGCTCAACTATAACATAAAAAAGCTATAACATAAAAAGAGGGGGTATAAAGCATCAGCAGTGTCAGGTGAGGTTGTTAAAGCAGTAAAAGTCCTTTGGCGGAGTAGCCTTGCAGAAAAGCCATTCCAGATGAGCTGGGAGCACAGCATGTTTGTTGTGTAGTCTGGCATAAATGTGCCTGGTTTTGTTTGCTCTTTGTGGTTGTTTGCAGCATGTTAATGGGCACAACCGCACCACATGAGATCAACAGGCCTCACGGATCGTACGTGGACAAGAAGATTAAAATTAGCAGTGCCATAAAGGGTAGGAGCTCAAATTTGTAAAAGTAATGTCATATGGCTGTAACAAAATGAATCTTACAGCACAATGAGCTTCTTCTCAATTTGTTTAAGAAGGACTGACATGCAGGGCTGCATCAGTTAGGTGAAGCAGAGCACTTCCTGTTTGTTTCCACCATCACCTCACTCTCTGAGCAATGATTGGTTCGCCTCCTCGGCCTTTAGCGCCACAGTTATCAGTACTTTTAAACCATGGCAACATACTTGCAAAGCTTACAAAACTTTAAAAGGCAGATGAATTCAGATCAGCTGTTCACATCAGGAGAAGGAGAAGTCAAATCCATCTAGCCTAAACTAACATTAACCAGCATGTAAAACTAAATACTTGGATATCATGCAAGGCAACCTCATGGTGACAACACCCTCAGAAGTTATGTGTCATACCCACAAGAAAGATCGCAGCTTGTCGTTTTCACATTTTAATATGCAAACAGCTGTAACCTAAGATGCAGGAATGCTAAATTACTAGCTTTGAGTTTCCTTTCCACTTCACTGTATCTGCTAAACTAAGGTAAATGCTAATGCTGCTCTGACAGTAATGGCAGCATTTGGCACAAGTAGGTGGCAAAATAAATGTTAGAACAAAGGAAACTGAATCATTTCTCTACACTGTTCAGGACACAGCTGCTGGGTAAAGGGACCACAATGAACTCCAAATGATTTACTGTGGGCTGGACTCCTGGCACCCATGATCATGGGACCTTTATCAAATCAAATCAAATTTATTCAGTATATTTTAAAACAACAGAGGCTGACTTGAGTGTTGAACAATTTTCAGAAGTAAAGGATAAACAACAATCATTTGTTTATTTAAAAAAAAACAAAAGGCTTCTCTTGGCCTGCTCTCAACTCAAAGTGGAAGTTTTCTGTGACTCAAGTCCACATTTTGGTGGTGGTGTGGACCCAAACACAGAGAGTAGAGGCACAATGTTGAGAAGGTTCTGGGAATCTTGTGTATTTAACACAAGGCAGAGGACTAAACTCAAGCACAAGCAGCAACTACAACAGACCAACAACTCAAGACATAAACTGAGGGGTATAAATACACAGAGCACAACAAGAAACAGGTGAAACAAATGAACTAAATCAACCCAGGTGACCTAATGAACACAAACAAAGGCAAAACAGGAACAAACTACAAAATAAAACAGGAAAGCAGGAACTAAGGAGACATCACAAATCACATATCATGACATTGTTACTGGAAATTATGAATGTTGTGTCTTTTGAGCCAAAAAGAAAAAAGGCTTTCCTGATTGAATGCAGCTTAAAGTTTGAATTGCCAGCATCTGCAATGGTGTGGGGGTGTGTTAGTACCTGTGGCATGGGTAACTTATTAATATTAACCATTAATATTTAAAAATATATACAGGATTTGTAGCAGCACATGCTCCCATCCAAGCAATGTCATTTTTTTTTAACATTTCAACATTTTTTATTCTCTTTTCTTTTTCATAATATGTTGGCAAATCCTATAAACAATAACAGAAAATATACTCCAAAGTTACAACAACTAATACACACCCACTGTAGTACAATTCATGTAAAAAAAAAAAAAAAAGAAAAGAAAATTGGAGTAGGAAGAAGAATAAATCTTATAAACCCTACCCCATCCTCATTTCAAAGTAAACCAACTGGATGGCATCCTCGACGGCAAACACGAAGAACAAAACACTGGTATGAAATGCTTTTTTTTTTTTTAAATCAGTTTTTTGCATACAGTTTTAAAATGTACTATTTATATTTCAATTTAAATTGAGAAGGATTTGAACAACTTTTAAAATCGCTTTTAAGTGCGTTCCATTGTTTTACAGGTGGGTTTTAAATCACGTCTTAAAACCCACCTGTTTTCATTGGCTTTTAACACCACCTTAAAAGTTGACATTATTAATCTGACTGTATTTATCATGATTTTACCAGTTTTAGAAATTTTATATGTTTTTGCACTCTGTATTTGTATTATGATTATTATCTCTGTTTTACTCTGTATAGCACTTTGGTCGACTGTGGTTGTGTTAAAAGTGCTATATAAATAAAGTTGCAGTTGCAGTTGCAGTACACCAACCTCTGAAATACTCATTTGTTTGAGTGTAGTTCTTGCTACATTGAGCTACATTCTCTTCATGTTATTCCAGCTTGACTTCGTATTAAGAGTACTGATACTAAACGGATCTGCCTGCAGTCCAGATCTGTCTCCCACTGCAGATGTGTGGCCAATTAGGAAGCCAAAATTGCTAAACTTGTTCATCAAGCAAGAATAGGAAAGAATTCTCCCAAAAAAAGTTTCAACAAATAATGTCTTCAGATCACAAATGTTTATTGAGTATTATTAAAAGGAAAGGTGATGTAACGCAGTTGTAAACATGCACTTGTTCCCACTTTGCAGGTCTCAAATTCAAAATGAGCAAATATTTTTTTTAAAAATCTGTTTGAACATTCAATGTCTTGTGTTTGTAGTCAATTGAATGTACGTTCAAAAGGATTTGCATACGTTGTATCCTGGTTTTAGTTACACTTTACACAACGCTTCATTGGAACAAGAGTTGTAGGAGATCAGCAGAGTATGCCGGGGCTTAACCAGACAGTGCTCTAAATTAGAGAACTAAAGTTTTGAAATGAGTAAAATGCACTTGTAGCCAGTGCAGAGAGGCCAATACACGAGTGCGTAATGTGTGTTTCTTTGTGTTGGTTAAGCAGTAGCATCTCTAGCTGTCTGAAGATACCAAGGGTGGTCTGCATCACTCTTAGGTTAAAGACGAAAAGCTCAGTCATCTATGAGAATATCACTGCTTTTCCACTTTTTGGACGTCTTATAAGGGAAGCATTCCTTGCCATGCCACACCAGACGGAGGCCATGGGTTCGGTTTAATGCTTACTGGAAAGAATTCTTCTTTCATCTGGCTTTTGTCTGGCTTCACCTTCATACAACCCCCAGAAGAACCGTGGTAAGTGATTAGGGAGCGGACAGTCCAGGAATCTCTGTTCAGACTACTGCTCCCTTGACCCAGTCTCAGATAACTTTCTGGAAACAGATGTTCAGGTTCTGGATCTGCTGGTAGAACAGTAAGGTCCCTCCAATGAACAAGTTTGATCTCAAGATGCACAACACCCATTAAATCTTGAAGCAGGCTAGCAAACAGAGCCGTGATGAGGTCGACAGACTCGGCTGCAGTGAGAGGATTGAGTGCCCAAAAACAAAGGTTTTTTTTTATTTTTCTGACTTTCCGTAACCCCACTGAGACTGAAAAGTGACTAGTTGCATCATTTTGCCTCAGCGACAGGACACCAGAATGCTTTCACACACACACTCTCAGTGCTGCTATTGGCAGTTTATCCAGTTCATTCTGGTGTGGTATAATTTGCAATGGAAAGGGGAGAGCACATATTAAAGCACTGGTATGCTTGGAAGGCAGTGTGAGACATTCCTGAGCAATATTTCTGAGATGGCATCATGTCATGACACAGAACCCTGCATTGACGTGTAAAGCTGCACATAAGCAACACTCAGCACCCGAGGATAAAACTCGGCTGCTGACGTGAGAGCGCACTGTCAGATTTCAAGCATACCAAAGGTTGACTCAGTGATTCAAGCAGCAAAGGGGCATGTTGTTTCAAACAGCATTCATGTTGGGCTTTGAGGTGCATTTCTGCAATTTTATGCCCACTTTATTCCTAGGAATGCCCTGCCCTGTTGTGTTATCTATCAGCAGTGACGTAAACGTGTGATGCACCAGTACAACTAGGAAAAAAAAGGAGATGAGTAAGCATAACAATCAGTCATGTGGGTTTATTCCAACTCCACTTGGCCTTGTTATAACATGTAGACACATAGACTTTTTTTGTGCTAAATCCATAGAAGTTAATCAGTGTTTATGGACGCAGCACAAAGCAATAATAAGATATTTTGCGATAGTGGTGGACAAAGCGTTTTGCGACTTATTCGTTCCCTCTCCATAAAATAACAGAATAAATATGAATTATAGTCTTAACCACAGTGTCATAAACAGGTCAACAGGGATCTATGATGAAAACAAATGACAAAATCCTCATCTAAAGGCTGCACTGGTTTCTAAAAGTACAACATGTACAGTATTTTTGCATTGTTGAAGAGCAGAGAAGAACTCTGCCTGAGGAGCAAAGGATGTCACCAGTGTGCCGTCAATACTGTCACCAGCTTGCATCAGCCATTAAACGGCATCTTTACACCGTGTGGGCAGGAAGAGCAGAGACCTCTGAAAACTGCTCTGTTAACAGAACCACTCATCATGACTTGGAACAGATGAACACGTGACAGTGTGTTTTATTGAGTCAAATTCGATCAGAGAAACGGTTCATCGTAACTCAGTAATGGTTTGAATGGTTGCATTTAAATAATTGTAATCAACACCAGAGGCCACCTAAGTGCCTGTTGATAAGTTTAGCAGGCACTCTATCACTCTGAAGAGACCTTGTGATCTAATTCAAATGAGACCATCTCCTCTCAGATGGAGTGAATCATGAGAGTATGAAGCTGCTGATAAGCTTTTTTTGATCTCGCCATGGAAAAGCCACAATAAAGGAAACAAAGGCTTTTGGAAAAGGGGCTCTGCACAAACCACAGCGAAGATGTAAGAGTGCACACAACTGTGTGAATGACAGAGAAACAAATATCCAGTCTGAGCTTAGATGGCTTTTACAACATGCAGAAGTACTTTGAATGATCATTTGTGTCTGATGGGCATTAATTTTAATAGAAACATACTTTCTATAAATCCCCTCTCAGCGTACATGCTCTGAAGGCTTTAAGCTTGGCTTTTCACATGTAAAATCTGTTGTGGATCCAAAAGAAATTGTAATTTTGCAGAATCCTGCAAAATCCAGTTTTTGAGATCTGAATTTACCAGAATTCTGATGTTTGCATGTCTTTTTTTTTTTTTTACAAGTTTAACAAATGCAACACTGAGAATGGTTTTGTCTTTGGTGAGTATCTTTGTCTGAGCTACATCATCTGCCTCTTCACTGATATGAGCCCCCCTCCCGACTGCTACTCAGAAAAACAAAAGACCCTAATACGATTTTGATTTTTTTTATAAAGAAAAAATAAAATAAAATAAGGAGGGAAAAGAAATCCACATGGTCAGCATAATTTAATGAGGCAGAGTGTGAAAGGAACTAAGTGGATAACCAAATGCAGAGTGAGCTTGTGGGTGGGCGCTGGGTGAAGTCAGTAATATTTCAGCATCCCCCGGTGGTTAGCCTGCTGACAGGCAGGGGAAAAAAACTGAAGTGAGAGACAATGAGGGAGGTGGGGAGTGCAGGGGTGTGTGTGTGTGTGTGGGTGGGACAATCACTGTGCCAGAAATTAAACCAGCACCGGATTTAACTGTAGTATATGCACAGCATATGGCCAGATCAGAGGGGCAGGACAGCAAGGACAAAAGCAGAGTCATTATTTAAATATCAGCTCACCGACCTGTTTAGACAGGCAGGATTTGCATGCTGGGTTTTCAGCCGGCGCCCCAGGGCAAGACGAGATGGGGTGGGTGGAAATAGTCATCTTCATTGGTGCTGTGGGAGTGGCTGTTCTGTGAACAGGGCAGGACTTAGCACAGGTCACACACTGGATCTCAGAATACAAGAACACTGTGTTCACATGCACCAAAGGAGGGTTCCTGTTTTGTTTTTCATCTCAAATGAAACTGAATTATTTAAAGACACACATGAAGAAGAAGTATATCGTCCATAATATACATTAATTTTACTGAGTCTATCAAGTGTGACTTATTTTAAATGTTTGTGAAACTATTGTACATTTATATAAAATTATCCAAACATAACAAAAAGGAAACATTTATAGTTTGAAGTTTATCCAAATGGTTGCATAAACTACAAATCATGATTAATAAAGATTAAAACAGAGCATTAATTAAGCTTAGCTCTATGTTTTTGTTAAATGTAAGGCTTAATTTGGAGTCTGAAGCAGGGATGATGTCACTCTGGAGAGGGCAAATCAGTAATGTGATAACTGTTTGGATGTGAAACATAAGATGTGGAAATTGGAGTTGTGATGGACTTGCTCTCCTCCTTGTCCCTCTTTCTTGGCTGACATGTGAGATTCTTTAAAGGCTTGAGGGTCAACATAGACCTGGGGTTGTAAAGACTCATCACATCATGAAAAGGACACAAATCTTCTTTTTAACAGACTTTATTAAGACTGAAATCAGAAAAAAACTTACAGAGCAGTCATGTTTAGTACACACATCTGTCATAGAAGAAATATAAGCCCTCACACAGGGATACATAAACAGATTTTCTAGTCAAACATGCGCACACACATTCAGACTGTCGTGCCAAAAGGGGGCTCCCTTATGGAACAGGACATTATGATACTGCCAAGAAAAACATTCCTTATGCCAGCGAGCCATTCCAGTGTTATCCAGTGATTTTGCTTTAATGACCAAGAAAAAGTTTTACCCCTTTGAAAAAGAGGAGTTTAAAGTAAAACCAAAGCTTTGTGACCACTGATCAAGTTATTGTCAGCTTTGTAAAATTATCTAATTGTTGCCCTTAAAACACTTTTTGTCAAGAAAACAGTGTGTATTGAGCAACAAAAGAAAGTTTGCTGTGAAACAGAAGGGGGAAGTGTAAAAGGGAAGGTGGGAGCTGGTTGAGCACTTTGTGTACTATACCTAGGACTGAGTGTCACAACGTGATGTGTTGCAATAAGGTGTGTACCGGCTGGATTCTCTGGAAATTCAAGAGCTTGCTCACTTTCACACACACACACACGCACACACACACACACAAGTAAACCACTGACATCGCTATATCTGCATTTGCAAACGTGCGAAAACAAAGTTCCTCACTCTAAGCCACATAAAACCCTCACAGACGTCAGCACAGAAGAAATAAACAATAGACTCAGGGCTCCGACGTTTCACAAGCAGTTGGGATAAAGGGAAGTGACATCGCAGCACACACCTCTGAATGGGAACTGATGCTAACTGAAACAATGACACTAACAGAAGGAGGACAAAACAGGATGCTGGTCAGATGAAAGAGCCCGAAATGTCAGACAGCCTACAGACTGTTGTCGCCTTGCAATCTTAACAGCCAACACCAGTCTGATAAGCTATCTGACAGGCCGAGAGAGTGATGGGCATGCCTGAGACATATACATGTACAACAGCAATGGGGAGAAAAAGAAAAAAAAAAAAGAAAAGACAATTCTAATCCTACTTACCGTAACAGGAAAAAAGACATGTGAATGTTCTAGACTAGTGCTAGTGCAGAGCACAGGGTTCAGCTCGCTCAACAGTACCCCTCTGTTTTGAATCTACTCGAGTGATTCGTCTCCTGGCTCCGTGACTGGGGCAGTGCAACGAGTTCATTTGAAGGTTCAGCTGAGGTAACGGCACAGACGTGCGCTTCAGGGTTTTTTTTTCTCCCTGCTGCTTATGCCTGCGCGCCCACTGCTCTCAATCCAGCGTAGCACAGCAGCGGTGCAGAGAGGAGGGGGAGAAAATAACACATTTCACTGGCAATTACAGGGAAAAAAGGATAGTACTGAATACATGGCTGACGTTATCCAATGAGCACAAAAGCAGGCAAAAAAACCCCAAAAAAACAACAAAAACAAAGAAAATACAAAACCTTCACCAGATAAAATGCAGTTTTCCTTTAAGAGCTGCTCATGTAGTGTCAGACATGAGCTTGCCGACCTCATCTATGGAAAAAAAAATCTCCCTAGACACACAAAGACAAAGAAGACACACTTCTCATGTTACTGTAGCTGCCTCTAAGTTAAAGACAAGAGGTACTATCTTGCACACCAAGACTGCCAGGCAGTAGTCTATTAGCGGAGCACAATCGGCTTTAATCCATAAAAGATAAAAAGGAAGAGCAACAAATGTGACAGCCACAGAAACGCAACCCACTATCTCTACCTCCTTCTCTGTTTCACACACAGGCACACGCACGCACAGTTGTAGATCTGATTCAATATATACGGCTGCATCTGGTAAAGTAGCCCCGGGCTGACTCATGCGCTCCCTTCCTGGAAGCAGAACAATAAGGGCAGACAAAGGAACCAGCAGGATGATTCATGGCTGATTTCTCACTGAAAAGTACTACGATGAGCTGTACCCCAAAGAAGCAGTCATCCTAAAGCACCACGTGCAGTCTAAAGCAATCATTAAAATCTTTACTATAACCGACTTACAGTGCAATAAATAGACATGGATGATTCTGAAGAAACTAATGTTAAGTATTATATAACCTGAGCCAAATTCAAGCAGAAGTCTACCCTACAGAAATAAATACAGAACATCATGTCACTTACTAATTATAAATAAGAAATAAGTTATCAAATAAGTTTACACTGGTTTAGAAACATAACATGATTGAAACAACCTTAGCTTACTCAGATAAAGTCCAGTAACTCAATGGACATAAAATAATGTAACCCTTTTTACCTGGAACAGTGGAGCTTAAGGCTACACTGAGGGAACTCATTGACAAAAAGCTTCCTCTCACATGCACAGGAACTGCTAAAAGCACCAACATGGACACTCTCATAAGGGATAAGCTTACATGCACTGACACATACCACAGCAAACACCTACCTTACAGAGGAAAAATGCAAAAAGCAGAAACCACTACCAGAAAGCCTTCATAAACAAGAAGATAGAAGTCCAAGTTCAAAATGAGCGCGTTGCTACAGTAGCAAGAGAGAAACCAGATGGGCTTTTTGATATTTTGCTTCAGGTAATGATGGGGTATCAGCCAAGAGGGGAAGCGCATACGAGGGAAGGAGTGGTGGAAGCCTGGAGAAACAAGAAGGCTTCTGAAGTTGATGGTCAAGCATGAAGTGCAGGCCTTCACTCTGTCTTTCCTTGCGAGTACTTCTCCTGCTGCTTGCGCTTGTCGTAACTTTGCGCCATGGAGTTGACAATGGAACAGACAAAGAAGCATACCATGATGACCACAATCTTCTCGAAGAGCCACGACAGCCAGCTTTCCTCCTGCCAGGAACCACAGAGAGAACACAGAAAGAGAGAAGAGCTCAGTCAGTAAGCTGAGGGCCACCCTCTCTCCCCCCCGACACACACCCTGCGCTCCCCTCTGCTCCTGATGCTGAAGGCTAGCTAGGTGGGGATCCAGCTCCATGTGCAGGACAGATAGAGATCAGGGGTAATAAAACACGCGGCAGCCCCCACCATCCTCCCTCCTACTGCCCCCACTGACCCCAGCCTGCCTCCACCACGTTAAATTGCCTTGCTTCTCTCCAGTAACTGCTAGAGGCTCAAGTTACAAGAAAAAAGCAACATTGTTCTAGAAAATGCCTTAATCTGTCCTTGTGTAACTCAAAGTCTATCTTTTTTTTCCTTCTCTTTTCCTTGTAAGCACATTAAAAAGAAAAATCGTTTTCAATGAATCACAGAGTACAAGACGGGGGAAAAAAGAGGGAATAAAAACAGAGGAGGAGGGAAAAAAAAAGCTTTCAAAAAGAAATACGCTTCAGCTACAACTGCCTCTTTTTGTTCTAGACAGGGGGGTTTTGATGGATTGTCACTGGCAGAGAACGGGGGTGGGGTGGATGGTGGTGGGGTGTGTGTGTGTGGGGGGGGGGGGGGGGGGGGGGGGGGGGGGGGGGGGGGGGGGGGGGGGGGGGCGGTCGTCCCGGTCTACAGTTTGCGCTGGGTTCAGGCGGGGCAGTGAGTGCAAGTGTGTGTGTGAGACACATAGGGGAGTGACCACACTCTCACACACAGTCTCCCAATTGGTAAAATGGAGCATGAGTCAGCACGCCCCGCGCTACAGTAGTACAGTTCAATACAGCGAGTGAAGCCATACCCCACACTGGCCCCTCTCCTCCTCCCTCCCACCCAGCCTGCCCAAGGCAGAGCTAACCTACTCTGTCATTCTGGCCCCAGACAAGCCTCTATAATTTACTGTATCACTACATTTAACAAAAGTGTACTACTGGGCCTTAAAAGGAGATCAAATTTAAAAAATATATATTAAAAAAAAACAAAAAACTGTTATGTATACATATAAGTTGACTAATCAGAAAATTTAACTTATAGCAAGGGAAACAGGTGAAGCAGGTGAGAAAAAAACAAGAAAATGGGTCAGGGACACAAAGGAAAGCTAAGATTAAAGGAACATTTGTCTTTTTTTTTTTTTTTTTTAAAAAGTGGAGGGAAAAGGAGTTTAAGAGGCAAAAGTAAGGGGGCTGCATTCTTTTCGTGGCGCGCACATGTGAATGAATAAAAGCTGTGAGATGGGGGCTGAGGCCCCCCTGGTACTTACAGTTGGGTTCCCCTCTCCGGCGAGATGGTGCAGCTTGGCCTTCTGGGCCTCCAAGTACTCCCTGAAGGGCTTCTGCAGTGCCGCACCCAGCAGTGGAACAGCTCTGTTTCCACCAACAGAAGAGGGTGGGAGGTGGAGGGGTGTGTGTGTAGGGTGGGGGTACAAAAAGAGAGAGAAAGAGGGGGGGGGCACAAATCACGTCACATCATTGTTACTCACCAGCCCAAGGGCAGCAACAAAGGGAGGCATGCTGTCCTGTCTCCTGTACAGTGTCGGCCTGCTTCCTCTCTCCGAGAAGAGAGAAAGACGGCGAGAGCAGCGCGTGCGATCCCTTCATTGCTCATCCCCATAGATAAACACACACACACACACACACACGGACAGAAAAAGGATAAAGAAAATAAAAGATACATTGTAACACAGTTACAGAAAAAAGTGACACTGAGAAAGAAATAAAGACAAAAATGAAAAAGAGGTAAAAAACAAAATAAATAAAAAAAAGTTGGCCGGTCCTCATTCGGCAGCAGCGGCGGCAGTAGTCGCTTGCATTCTGCTCCACTCTCTCCTCTCTGCTCATACACACATACTCGGCTTCCTCTCCTGCTCGCACACACACACACACACACACATCGGTGAACCCGTTCAACTCCCCTGCAGTGCCTCCTCTGCCGCTGCAGCGGGGAGAAATGAATGACTTCTCAGAACTCTCACATTTATCACTGGCAGTTCCTGTAAGAACTGGTTTCAGCCAATTAATGAGGAAGTGAGTCGTACCCAAGCCGTGTCATCACTGGCTGAGACCTGAGGGAATGGCCCACAAGGGGAGGGCACTGCTGTAAGACGGCCCATATTAGGAAACCCTTTACAAGATTTAGCCACCAACTACAAGCATAGTACTGAGCACCCTTTCTCAGCCCTCGAACACACACACTCAAAAGAAAAAAGAAAAAAAAAAAAACGATGCGAGAGACTGCAGAGAGAATGCCCTAGAATCGCGAATCAGTGGTCTATCTCCTCACCGGAGTTAGTGATTAATCACTAAACAAATACATACTAAAGACCCCCACTAATTGTCTTTTGAGGCTGTATTACTCCCCTGAGGTTGTGTTTCAGCGCTTTCCTCGTGCTCCACTATTGCATCTTTTGTTCGTATTGGGGAGGCATCATCAAAGCTCAGAGGCACATAAAAGATTTTAGGGGAGGTTTGCGTGGGCAGTCATGTCACATACGGTTGAGTTTATGGCTGATAACTTTCTCTGAAGGAGGCAAGTCATTTCCGTCCCTCCCCACCTCTGCACACAGATAAGTCTACACACACCTATGTTATGCTGAGAAAAAGAAAAACAACAACAAAAGAAATAAAACCAGATTGTGTTAAGTGATCACATTTACTACAAGGAAGTTTTTGAGTAATGATTAACTTTATAACAGGTAATAAATATCCTCCACGTGAATGGACATAAAAACAGACAGGAAGTCCAACTCTTTACATTGTAACCAAGATTTTGATGAGTCACAGTAAGTTATAAAATAATCAAGTTCTTTTTTTCTTTTTGGAGGGAAACTTAAGCAAACACATTCCCATCCCCCACATCAGTAAATTCTTTACACCTTAACACACACACTTACCAATGTCAAAACTATGAAACTTGTACGACAAGCTGAATATTAGTTTGCACCAGAATAAAGAGAAATAAATGAGAAAAAACCTTGAGAAATACATGAGATTAGAATGTAAAAGAACACGAGAAGAACAAAGAATGAGAGGGAGATCTTTTAGAAATGGCGGGCGAATCATCTCCTACACGATGAGCAATACTGAGTCATGAGCCTCTGCAAATCCACCAACAAAGAAGCTCAAAGCTACAAGTCTAAAACAGACATTATTGCCACACAGTCAGGACTGCCTCTTGGTCTCACCATTACTTATCTTCTAATTTTGTACTTTTGGGGAATATATTTTCACTTTCTACAAAAGATTTTGAGAAATTTTTGGATTTATGAATTTCTACTGTAAGTGTGTTTATAATTTACTTGTGAGTACTTGTACTGAGTTTAAGGAGTTCATAAGAGCCTTTTTTTTTTTCTTAGTCTGGCATGACGATAGGTTTGTGTGGCATAATTAAATGGGAATTCTTTTGTGACTTATGCATGCATTGAATTCATATATTGTGCAATAAATGTTACACAGTCACTGTAAATGCTGTCTTTCCTGTTTAGTAAAACAAACTTTGAAATATAAAGTTAATTGTTTCCTTGTTTCTTTAGTAAAGCTGGTGAGGAAGGAAAAACTTTTAAAAAATTCGTAACAGCAGGAACATGCTGCTTATGTCAATAAAAAAAAACAGGCTTGTTCAAAACTTATCCTTTAAATTTAGTAAGTAATAAACCCTTTACTTTGAACTTAGTATCCTTAAAAACAGGACAATAAATCTGTCTGAACAAAAGACTTAAAGCACTTTCCAAAAACACAAAGCAAAATTCTTCATTTCATCTCTTCTTAATTTTTCTTGTATGTAAAAAGAATTATTCAGAACAAAACTGGTCTTGTATAAATTATGTGTAATCTCATAGAAAATGATCTAAGCTGCAAATTCCTTATTGTTCGGTTTTTAAACATATTTAATTCCAACTTTTAAATTATGGTCGCACTGAAAGAGAAGATCACCAAGTCATGTCTCTAATCTTAGTAAAGGAAGTGAAAAATCTGCACAGGAATGTACCTTAAAATTACATCAACTGTTTGTTTGTCACATTTTCTTTCTAATTCTAAGTAGATATAATTCAAAGTAAAACAGATGTAAAGAAATGATTCAATGAAAAAAAATGTAAATGATACATGAACTGTCAGGCACATAAAACTACAATAAACATTAAAGCTCTGTGTGTGTGTGTGTGTGTGTGTGTGTGTGTGTGTGTGTGTGTGTGTGTGTGTGTGTGTGAAAAACTAGTTAATTTTGTTCTTAAAAGGGAAAAATATAGGACATATAAAAGGCTAATAACAACAAGGAAAAGTCTTGAAATGTGTTGCAACAATAAAAACTCTGCATGTGTGTATCCTATCAAACTTTAATAGATGTTTTCTAATTGATTCAATTACTTCCAGAAGTTGCGCAAAACTTAAAGGGGCTTCATTTATATAAGTCAGCATTAAAATGTTGTATATGGCAACACATAAGAGCAAAAATATCCTGTGACTGGTAATTAAGTCATTAATTAAGGCAGCACAGTGAGCTTTCTGATATTAATAAATGGATGGCATTAATGTCATTTCAATATGATCCTTACAATGAATCAGTACATCTCTTTAGAAATCACAGATCACATCACTCAAAAGTAAATACACAGATGGCGGAACAAGGGCATTTTTATTTATTCATGTATGTAATGAACAAGTGAGCTATTTTTTAAAGAAAATGCCACGTGGTGGCAAGTTACTGAAGAAAATCTGCATGTAAAAATGTTCAGTATTGGTGGCTGAATGCCATGTGTGATGAAATGCTTAAAAATTCATTCAGCCATCCACTTTTTTTTTTTTTTTTAATAATCCTGATGTTGGTAGAAAAAAAGTTTGTATTTGTTTGGACTTCTGAGGTCAAATAAAACAAAACAGGCAGAAAAAAATTAACATTTACAATCCATTGATGCTTTCTTTCAAGTCTGTGCAATCTAAGCGCAAATTATTAGTTTCTTCTCATCCATATCCAAGAAAACAGCTACATGATTCCAACACAATTAGATCAATATTTCTAATCATGAACAGCTCTCTTCCAGATTACAGGAGAAACCACGGCAACACTGCCTTCACTTTTTCCACTTTTCCAGAGACTTGAATGTGGGCATACACACCACATCTGTGCAACATAACAATGTGAATAAGAGAAAATTGTTTGACAATTTTTATCTGTGTGTGTGTCGTGAAATTTAACACACCTGTCAGCGGACTTTCAATTCAAAGTCACTTTGAAATTGATGCTTCAAACCAAATTCTCTGGGTATACTATGTATCTAAATAATCTGGGTTTGTAAAGAGAACTGATAACCACACACACACACACAGAGGAAATTTATCAGAATGATTTCTTAGAAAAAATATTCTTAAAATATTTCAAAGAAAATACATATTGAGGTAAGAATGTAAAACACACAGATAAATAATGAATGTAAAAGTATATACATATATATATATATATATATATATATATATATTTATTTATTTTTCTTACATTCATTATTTACAGGGAATTATATGTGAGTGGTGTGTATGTGTGTGTGTCATGAACAGCCACCTACTGCTGATTAAGTTTTAAGAAAAAAGAAAATAAAAAAGGAATAAACATGCAAACAAAATGGGTGTGTTAAGTGTGTGTGTGTGTTATAGTATGAGCAAGCTGGGCATGAAATTTACAGCTTCAGAAAAAGGTATAAAAATTTTAACATCCAAGTTCCAACATTTGTCTCATAAAAGTACAACAGAGTTGAATAATGAAGAAACATGTCAAATGTGATCAATAAGCAGCAAACACGTAGTACAGAATCCTGGCCGAGACAAGGAAATGAGGAGGGAAACCCCCACATTTCTCACTTCCTGTAGACCGATTATTGTTCAGAAGGGTTAATTTGTAAGCAACATCTCAGCCTCTCATTTTTAAATGAAGTATAATTTCCTGCTACTGCTCATGGCGTCTGAAGTGTGTCAAGGTGTTTTGTGTTCACATTGCTGAAAACCAAATTCCACAGTCCTTGAGTCAGATGTCACCTTTGACATGTCTGCCCCCTCTGATGACTGCCACTTTCAGCACAGCTTGATAAATAGTCAGAAAATAAATTATTTCTTGTTCTTTATGTTCTAAAGGCATGCACACAAATTCAAGATGACATACATAAACCCACGCATACATGTGCCCTGACGTCCTGGGCAGAGAAAGATAGAGAACAAGGGCTCACATGACAGCCAAACCCTGGCCAGGTCCAACCGGTTACGACATCATTACAACAACTGGCTTAGGCAATCACTGGTGTTACTCAATGCTCCACAGGGCCATAGTTCACACCTAACATAACAGCACCAACACTGAGCACACACACACAAAATGTGGCATTTGGTGCTCAGACTAATGGTGCTGGATCTCTGATCTGCTCACCATCTCTGTCCAAAACTCTGATAGTATAAATGTTCGTCCTTTCAACTCGTGGCTAAAATCACTGCTGAAGCTTTAGTCTGATTGAGCATTGGATTAATGAAATAATGGATTTAGGGGAGGAGAAATGTGTTCCTCTTTATAGTAAGGAAAATTGTACTTAATGTGTAAATGTTGTAAGGTAATATCTGTCTGTGTGTTTGCCTGTCTGTTCCTCCTCCAGTTCTACCAAACTTTTTCCCAATGACTTCACCACTAAAACATGGAGCCCACTTTTGGATGGAGATCCCCTTGCCCTGGGTGTTTATCATATCCTTGTTCCACAGCCATCTGTGTCAGCCATCACACACACACACACACACACATACTAAATAAATATATCCTCTTGGATACCCAGGGAGCTGATCACCCCCCCATGTTTCAATCACCCACACAGACCCCTTTGGTCTGGGCTCGAAGGTGTGGAGTTGCTCGGTCACTGGGTAACCACACCTGGACCCTTCCACTGTACTGGTGAAAAGGGTTGTTCAGTGAGTCAGATGCGACTGGAGACACATCCAGACAAGTCATGCTGAACGGCAGCAACAGGCAGGATGGAAATAGAGGTGGAGGAACAGAAAAGGATGAAGGGGATGTAGGGCACCATTGCTTATTCATGATTTTATGTTTGGATTGACGGCCACTCTATGGTACCTATGGTGGCATTGTTTAAAAAAAAACAAAACAACTAAAAATAATACACCTATAATATTTCAACTGGACGTTATGCTTTGTTATTCCCAACAGAGAAATCTAAAAATAAATACAGAACCCAGAATGAGGACATTGTGAGATGCTAAATGTGAAGGGAGTATAGCACCATAGAAACAAGGCCACAGGGTGGAAATGACTGGAAAATGGAATAAATGAGAACTGTCCCATAAATGCAAAGTACATATGTGACTAATCCAATACAGCAGCACTAAACACAAAACTGTATCTGTGGTGCTGACTTTTTTTTCTGCATATTGTACACTGGGAGACTGTACTGAGCTTGTAAGGTACGTCATACACAAGGTTACATACTGCTCAAACAACCGCATCAGTTACAGTACTGCATACCTGGCAAAGCCACAACATGCTCAATATCCCCTGCTTTCAAGAACTACTCTTGCTGCTGTACATTCTCAGTGCTTTACAAAACCAGAACAAAATATTGCAGAGACAGGAAACAAAAGATTAGCAGCATACATTTAGAAGTCATTTATTTACTTTCTGTCTAATTGTATATGAGGTATAACTGCAGGTTCCTGTTTGAGTTTACACGTTGCAGAGGTTGTGGTCTAAAAGTAGCAGATGCAAAGTCAAAGTACCTGTAGTTTTTGTCAAACTGTATCCTTATGTACTTATACAACACAACAAAAGATTAAAACTTGCCAACTGCACATATTATTTTCCTTCTAAAAAAAGTTGTGAATGTGACTTGAAATAATTTGCTTCTAGATTTACAAAGTCATAAATCTTGTTAATAATGTTCATAAACAAACATGGCCTACTCAAACGCACATCTACAATCTTAAAGTGATGAATTATTGTCCTACTTTTCCCACTCAGGCCTCAACAACTGGTTGCTATTTTCTCAAATGAACAACACAGTGCATTACCACAGTAAGCATGATTACAAACAAGCCCCTTCACAGTCAGACCTTCCTTTTTCATGACTTGTTGCTGCAGTGAACGACGCAGAATGGTGACAATATGTCTGTTTTGACTGAGGTGTGATTGATACCGGACGCCTGGCCAGCTGGCCTCTGAGTCAGGGCCTGTCTGGGACAACTCGTCACACAGAACGCAGACACACATCCCCATGACAAACAGTGAAAGATACAGGACACATTATGATGTTCATAGGATTTGCTGAACAATACACTCCAGTGGATGATGATGATGATGATGATTAAGAGCTTGAGGTCACATTGCACTCTCCAGATAAACGATCTACTCTAAAAAAAAAAATAAATAAATAAAAAAAATTAATCAATGGGGAACTGTTTCCTAAAACAACATAAAGGCCGTTTGCCATCCACTAGCGCTTTCTCAGTCTTAGCCTGAGCATGTGCAGGAAGGATCTAATCAGTGAGCGGTGCATCTGGCGTGGCAAATAGTGTGATATGAGACAAATAAAGCAGGAAGTCCTGGGATACAAACTGTGCCGGAGAAGCATATAATATGACACCAGGCCTAGAACACACATCTGACCTCTCCCTCTCTTTGTGTTTTTCTATGCCTTTCTCTCTCACACACACATGCTTACTTGGGAAAGCTACAATTACTCTCAGATCTTTGTGTACCCCTTCAGAGTCCCTCAGTGTGCTATTAACTGCAGAAACAGGCCTGGAGTATATGATCTGAACAATCAGTCTTCTTGAGTGATTGAATATTTTTCTAAATGGCTCTAGTAAGACCTTTTGGCTCAGAGTCAAACCTGTTACTGCCTCTGTGCTTCTGTCAGAGTTTCAGGGCCAAGGTAATCAGAACTGAAGTGGATGAGATGAGAAAACAGATGCCCCGCCGAGCCTCGCATTAAACTTAATGATGCTATATAAAAAGAGAGTCAGTTGCTGCCCACCATGCCACACCGTATTCCCGCTGTCTTGCCCTGTTTGCTGCTGCTCCCATCATCCTGTTTGAGGCGTCTGGCTGTGTTTGAGGGAATATGGGAGGCAGTGGAAGGACTGATCAATGCCATCTTTGTCAGGGAGCTTCTCAGGTGACCAGAGCACCCGGTGACTAATAGGATTGAGAATACACCCTTCCTGCAGATTGGGTTAACAGGAAGACTTTGCTCATATGGCTCACAGTATTTATAGAAACAATATTGTTTGCAAATGGTTACGGTAAAATACGTTTTAAAAAGTCTTCAAATAGGCGCAAAATTTATGTGGTAACAGAGAACATAAAAAAATCCCTTTCCGCGAGGTGACTTTCAGATGTTTCATGTGACAGCTCTTCTAAGTCAGTCTGCCTCATTTTCAATATGAAACTACACAAATTCTGTTTCTATATGAGCTAAAATGTTGTGCTCAAGATTTCCGTGGAAACAGGTTGCAACAGACTTTTTCCCCTTAGACCCCAAAAGTTCAGCAGGTCCACACAAACACAATGAATTGCAGTACTGTGAATACCCAGAATAGTCTGATTTACATGACACTCAGCAATTTCACTTCTCCAGTAACCCACGTCTACATGAGGATAGTAGGAAATGAGAAGTAAAAAAATTTGACTATCTGTAAATTTTTAATCACATGCATGAACTTAAATAGCACCTTTAGCGTAGCTCTAGTGTTTCTTGTTATATAAATGCAACAGAGCTCCTCCCACCACCAGCTTCCCCTCCCCCCAAAGTAAACAACTCTACATTTACTTTATTCAGTTAAAATTTTGGCAAAAAGCAGAAAGAAAGTAGATCAAACTGCATAAATGTGACAATTTGTGACATGACTGAACACTGGTAACTCATTTATTCCAAGTTACGGTTCAGTGTGACAGTTTCCCTACAACCAGAATTACATTCTCATGCTGATTGGGATCTGCCAAGTCCTTGTGTGATTTAGCTGAGTGGCTCATGCAGCCATCGGCTGGCCTGTCCTGACCTGTTATTCCCGCCAGGTCTCCTCCTGAGCAGGGCAGCCTGCTGTGAGCTCCTAATGCTGATAGCCTTGTGTAGCAGGAACAGCCATCTGGAAGCCCATTGTGTTGATAATGGACTCCAGCCCTGGAGATGGACTCACATGGAAATAGGTGCATTCTCATGGAGACGTGCCGGGTTACCCCCATGGACCCAACACACCAGCCTCAACTGGATAAGCTTTTCAGGTCTTGATTCCTCCTTTCTGCATGTCAATAGCTTTCACCCCGAGAGTGTGACAGTGATACTCCCTCCCATGACACATGACTGTGAAAGATTTACCAAGCTCCATGCAGAGGGGCTGACTCAATTAAAATGATGGATTATCAAGAAGGGTGATCTGAAACAGTGGTTGGAATCCAGAAGATGAGATGACACAAGATGAAACTTATATTGCAACTCTTAAAGTCTAAGACATTGATTGTCGACCCTACCTATTTTTCCTTTTCCAATTCTTATAATTTTATCCCCTCTGACTCGACAAATCAAGTCCAGCCTCACCATAGTCACCACTAACGGGATGTAGACATATTGGAATCCTGCATGGGATGAATCACCAAAGCCATCAGATGGGCCTCGACAGGTTTTCTTAAAATTAGGGAAGACTTCTGTCTTTTCCTTTGCTGAAAGGTAGTGCAAATTACAGTAAGCAATTCAGCCAAAAGTCAGCACCTCACGACAGATCAAATGAGGAGCCTGCAGACGCAGACAGCATGACAAACACAGGAAAGATCCCTGATCCATTACTGCTTGCAGTGGGTGAGTTTGAGCCCTTCCTGCTTTTTATCACCACCTTACTGGATGACAAATTCCAAGCTAAGATAAGAGAAAGGAGGAGAGGGAGGATTCAGCATAAAAAAGATAAATCTGTTGCCATTGTGTTATATGATGCATAGCAGCAGGGCATCACCCATTCTCTGAATTGTTTCTAAGGTAATCAACCTGACTACCACAGTGTTTAATAGTTTCTTCACTGTTAATTTAATAAAAACAAAAAAGGAAGAGAAGAAAAGTGGCATGTTTTGGGGAAAATCCAGAACACTGGTAATCATAAATATCTAAGAAAATTCTTTTTCCACTCCACTTTTTAGTATTTTGGGGGGGGGGGTGGTGAAACAAATAAAAAAAATAAAAAAATTTAAATACCTGAAATATTGAAAAATATGCTCTTCTGCCAGAGTTTGCAGGTTTTTCTCCTGACTTACAATGACTGGACACACACGGCTTTTCTTGACTTTTTTGCATTAGTCATGGGATGCAAAAAAATCCCTAAAAAGTCTGATCAGACACAACTCTATCTGGCCCAGTTATCAGTTTTTGTTATCAGACCTAAAGGTACTGAAAGATGATTTTATTGTGACTCTGAGACAGTTCAAAGTAAAACTATCTTTATTATTTCTTCCTGCTGCTGACAACGGTTATAGATTTAACTTGGAATGCTTTGCATGCAAGAAAAAGGGCTGAAAACTGTCTGCCAGAGAGACAAGGATCTGTTTCCACAATATACATGAAGAGGTAATAAATTTGAGATGTCTGACATGCATTTTTTTGTCCTTGACAGACAGTAATTACAAAAACAGCTGAAAAAGGCAGAGCACCTTACTTGATTGAGCAATTGTCGAGGTGTATGATATTTTTCCGTTGTACTTTTTATGATCTAGTTTTCAGAAGCAGCTCAATGCAGTCATAAATACATGATGGAAATTTTGATCCACAAATGTTTTACATAATCAAAGGCATAATTTGCATATTCAACACTTCATATTAACTGATTTAAAAAGATAGTAAATAACCTTGTTGTTGGTCATTTTGCTGACAGTTGAGACTGCTGACAGAAATGTTTGCTGACAGTTTAAGAGCCTGATGATGTTTCAACCTCAGACTCAAACTTCTTCATTGAGACTTAATGTGGTAACATGTTTCTGGTTTATCAAACAAACATTTATTCATGTTTTAACAAAAAAAAAAAAAAAAAGAAATAAAATGAAAAAATGAAAATATCCTGACAACCATGTTTGAGCTCACAAATAAAACTGATTGTGAAAATGAAAAATTGCTTTCATCAAGAACAGCTCATGAATGTTTTTCACAGAGTTGGAAACATAATTCTTTCTAAATAAATCTGAGTAAATTTATGGAATTTGTGTTGGACAAAACTCTTACAAAAACAAAAATATATTATGTGAAAAAATAATAAGTACTTTAATATCTGATCTAATCAGAAATACAGCTGTGGTAAATTGCATTAACACTCAAAAAAACCTTTAAAAGTGCCGTCAAAAGGTACGAGGCATCCATGCTGAAACTCAAGATTTTGAGGGGATTCACCTGGTAAGTTTAGAAAAAAAATCTAAATACTAATGAATTCTTATTTAACCAGAAGTACACGGAGAGTGCAGACCTCCATCAAGCCATGTCTTCTTTTTTTGCCACTACCAAATGTATTCATAATTGAACTTGAAAACTTTTATCCAAGAATATTTTGTTTGTCTGTTGCCATTTAGTTATCTTTTTGATTTTGTGTTTTAGGATTTTTTTTATTATTATTATTGTTGTTTTTCTTGTTAGAAGCTCTGGATCCAGGCACACAAATCATGTGTTTCTTACTCCATTTCTGAAATTTCCTGAAAATTTAATCAAAATCCATTCTTTACTTTTTGAGTTATGTCACCAACATGCAGACAAACCAACGCTGCTTACGAGACAATTGCTCGCAACAATTAAAGAAAAGACACAATCAGTAACATTTAAAAAAAAAAAATCAATATCAAAAGCACCTTGGCTGAAGTTTAAATGTTACTCTCTATCTTATTAGTATGGTAATCAACTGACTGAATAAAAAATTTATAAACTTATAATTATAAATAACATTTTAGTGTAATAGGAAAAAAAACACAATATGCTAAAGATAATTGTGGAAATGCAAGTAAATTTTCAACATACATGAAAACTGAAAATAATTATTCAGCACAGTACAACAATACTGGTTAAGGTGGGAAAAGTTAAAGTCAACGATTTCTGTGTCTGTGCCAACTAGATCACCTAACAGGCAAACAGGAGTGAAAAATAGTTTTGAGTGTAGTATTGTATTATGTCATGTGGGAATGAGATTACCAAAGCCAAAGTCCAACGGTCACTTTAGTCTCTCAAAAATACAAATACGACTCTTTTAATCGAACGCGATTTAACCCAGAGCCACACAATATAAATATTATACTGCCCCAAAAACGACACAATATGTGCATTTTAGCTCTGATAAAAACATTTAGTTGATATTAGAATATTAAAAAAATTGTAGCAAATCCTAAATAAAAATTAATGGGTTATAAACATTAAATTATTTATGAGGTGCAAAATAAGAATAAAAATAGAAAAAATTTATCAGAAATCTTTTGATGACTAGTAATCTACTTTGTTTGGTTATGCAACACTGAAAAAATATAAATCCAGAATGTGTTTCTGTCAAGTTGATGAATCAAAAGTGAATCAATTCATGGCTTTTCTTACACAGAGCGTGTTTGTAAAGTTCCTGTGGCATTTCCAGATTTATTTCAAATATAAATCAATCCGAGGTTAAAATTTTGGAAACATTTTGTGGCTGAGTAAAGAAAAGAACCAGAACTCCACATCACCTAGATGAACATGTATTGTACGGGTACAAACATAAAGGAAGTGTATGTGTGTGCACTTGCAAGTGCACGTGCACCTGTGTTTTTTCCAAGCAGCTAACCCTTTACAGTTAACACTGCGGTCTATTGGTACTGAAATGGTTAAGGTGGTGAGGCTGTCACCCATTCATAAGGTGATATGTGACTGAAAGTGAGAGTAACAGAGAATCAGAGGTGGAAAGCCTTAATGAGGAAGGAAGCTGACGGTTGACAAGTTGTAAAGGGGGAAACTTCCTCTGAAGAAGAAGCAAGAAGTGAGTAAAACTGAAACATGAACAGCCAATCATCTGTCACTCTGAACGTACAGCTCAATGAACAGTGACTACCAGAGTATGGCTCTGGTACAACCCAAAGAATTACTTATAAATACTTATAAAAGTATATATGCTCTGTATACACATTCACAAATGTGAAATATCAAAAACTTTTGTCAAGCTTGAGTAAGTGTATAGATAGTGTAATTTGTGCCATATTATATAGTCAGATAAATGTACTGTCAAAACAAAAAAAGAAATAATCAGACATAAAAGACACAAGAAAGAGAGCAAAAACAATTTAAATATCTGATCTTAATCAAGGTTTTCTAAAAATTAATTTCAGAAGTAGCAAAAGTACAAAAAGATAACACTGCAAGGAAGAGAGCTGATGCAATCTCGCTGCCGGATTTCACCACAGCAAATGTGTGTGTGAGACCAACAGTGCCTAAGCTCAGCGTGCACAAGTGTGTGTGTGTGTGTGTGTGTGTGTGTGCAATAAAAGGCACTCCCACCAGCAGGTGTGTCGAGGGTAGTTTCCAGCTGCAGCCTCTGGCATCTGTACAAGGACACCCATCATGGCACCCATCAGCACCCACACCAAACACAGAGGCTCTTTCAACTTCTCATAAATCTAGTCGGTATTTAAAAATAACAAAAACTAGATTTCTGGTTTTGAATCTTTTAATATTGGTTTGCATCTAATAGTTTTTTAATCCTTTGACTATCTCACTCTTATTGGCTAAATCAGAAGTACACCTTCAGAGCACTGACGATGCCACCAGAACCCCTCCAACGGCCTTTTGATTTGACCTGTGAACCCTATGAGGTACAATATTTAACAAAGAAAACAATTTATGATGACTGATAACGTCAAGAACGGGTTTCTGTAATAGACAAGAGCCTGCCTTGCTCTGTTAAGCGACTTGAACATGTTCATGCTCATAGTCATCCAGTGGAAAAATCTAAGTCATTAATCATATAAGTCCCAAAGACAGGACTTCACTCAGGATAAAGCTACACACCAGCTTCCAAAATCACAATTTTCAAAGTCATAACCACTTCTGGCTGTGCATGACCTTTGGCAGGGTCATGAGGAAGAAGAGGGGGTGGTTCAGAAGTTACATGTCCGATGACCACCTATTACGCACCTGAAGTATCAGCTTCTGCATTAACTCTTTGTGATATGACAACTGCAAAGTACATGTGGTACTTTTAGAGGCCAAACACACAAACACACATAAATATACACAAAAATGAGGCCTACTTACCCAATGAGGGAGACCATCTGCTCCACTATGTGCTTGCTGAATGTGATGATCACAAACAGTTTCTGTACGACAATGAAGAAAACACAAAAGAGACGAGTCAGTTACTGAACCTTAAGGTCATTGCTAGGGTGTTGAACGTGGCACTGACCAATAATTCCCCATCACACGTGTACACACACACACACACACTACTCATTATCCTAAAACCCATGCCTTCAAAGCCCAAGGTGGTTTGGGCTAAAAGCAGTCATGACATTTTGTCATGGAGGGCAACAAATAAAAGGCCTGTGCTTTATGACACATCACCAGCACAACACACCAGATCAGCATATCAAAGTGTCTGTCATCAGAACACTGAGTGTGTGTACTTTGAGAACACCATGAACAGAAGAGTGAAGGAATCAAAGGTGATGTGTCATTGCCTCAGAGGGGGTCTGGATTCGCCTCCTGTCCAGTCTGATTGCTGCTTAGTCACTGAGAAAGGAGGAAAAAGCGGTTGACTGGCAGCCATTATGTTTCGTATTAGATTCTTCTTCCTCATGAGAGAGGGCAAGGGCCATAACACTCTAACTGAACTGATCTTTTAGTCTACCACATGTCCTTTTGTTATAGGTTACTGTATTTTATTTCACAAACATGTTCTGAAAGAAAAAAGTCTTGAATCAAGAGATTACAATTTCTTAACCCCACAGAGTTTGACAAAGATGTGCAGAAAAGCAGTTGAAACCCAGCATGTTTTATCTAAATATATTATTTATAATTAATCCATAACTTCGGTCCTGTGTAACGGATATAATCTGTGGAAATTATAAAGGACAAAACAAGAATAAAAAAAAGACATTTAATGCCATGAAAAATGCTACATTGGACACAAATATTTATTCACATTTAAATACATGTTTTCAGTCATAAAAATCTCTAACTTGTTCTTTGTAAAATAACAGTATTTTTATTAGTACACTTGAAGAAAATCAGCCTCAATTTACAATACAGATGTATGTTTAATTATGTGTAATTTGTGTTGTTTAATTTTACCTTTGATTTGTTTATACTTTTTATTTTATTACTAGAATGCATTTGTATTTATCTGTGGTTTTATGCTTTGAAAAATATGAAACATTTGTAGCATTTCCTCTTGATAAGAGCTACATAAACTATTTTCAATTACTTTCTTACTCATTTTCAAGCCATCACCAGACCAGAAAACTAAATGAGATTCCCATGAAAAAAAGATTTTATTGCAACTAAAGTTAAAAACTCTTTCCCAGTGCCGGCCTTGGCTTACTAAGGAGTAATGCAATTATATTGATTAGAAACTTTCAAGTCGAATTGCTGAAGACGGCTCTGATCGAGCCAGTTTAGCAGCTGTTCGCTGGGAGCATTAAAATGTTAGACACTGTTAAAACAAATTATACAACGAATAAAAAATAGGAGAGAATAAAAAGTACAAATAGCAACTTGTACTACAGGTGGAGAAACATTAAAAAGATTCAGTACAGAAACCAAACCACCAGTGATCACGCTACAGATCACTCAGCATTAGTTCGCCCTGGCAACAATTTTAATTTCATGTGACAGGGCGCTTTGATCAGTTCTTTGTTACAGTGTTCGCTGTGAGCTTATGTAACGTGTAATCCAGGTCATCCATGGATTGTCATTTGGTTGTCTCATTCATTGTGGGGGTGTTAAGCCTCCGTATGCCATTTTGAATTTAACACAATGAATGAGAGACTTGCACTCAAAATTTCACTGTCAAAAAATGATACACTTACAGCATTTACAACATAAAAAATGCACTTGCTCTCACGTTATCTCATTCACCAGATTTTTCCCCCTTTTTTTATTTTTTACTTAAAGCTAAAATGTTTCAATGACCCATCATCCAAACAAAGGAAGAAGCGGGAAAGCTGACTAAGAAGGGTCTTGCTCAGAAGCAGCTGATGACATTATCTTGACTTGTTCATTTCTGTTAAGTGCGCAAGAGACAAACATCCTCATCACAATCCTTTGTCAGAAAACACTGACTAATCAGAAGAGCACATTACATTCTTTATTTACAGTTCTCAGAATTCATGCAGCTCTGACAAAGCATTCATTCAGATTAAAAACAAAGAAAAAAAAGGAAGCAGTGACTTCTCTTATTCCACTTTTGCTGCTGAGATCAACCATCTCTGCCACACCTCAAAATGCTTTTGTTCTTGACCTAAACACCTGTCCCAAGAGTCAAAAGTGTGTCCGTTGACATCACCTGCAATCCTCAAGTGGCCCGCTGCGTCACAAAGATGCTGACGCTGACTATTCAGCAGCACACACTCAGAAATGAAGCTTAGTGAGCAATAAAAGATGGAAGCGGTGAAGAATGGGGGGGGGGGAGCCTCTCCTTGGAGACAGGTGAGAACACACCTGATGTACAGGCACAAGGATAAAAAAGACGCTTTGAAGCTGCTCACATTTTACAAACACACACACACACACACAAGTCTCAAAATCCCCTTTTGTTTCGTCTTGGCCCATGGGGGAGAATGTCACCTGCTCTCCTGTACACTTCCTTCTAATACTTCTTCTTTTCTGCACACACACTGTAAATTATTAAACCATTTGCATGAAAAGCAAAACTTGAGTTTGAAGAAAATTTAACTAAGCAGCTACAGGAGAGACTGGGCCCCCAGGCATGTCGGAGAGCCGGGTGAAGCCTTTCTTTCTTTGAGAAAGAGAAGGACACACCTCTGTCAGTCGGGGCGGGGGGCTTGGGTGTAATCTGGTCCTGTATGTGTGACTGTGCCTGATGTCCATGCAGCCTCCCCCCCCACCTTACTTGTCCCCCATCTGTCCCTCTCAGTTCCATCACCTCGCACACACACAATGTACATCTGCTTTAAAGTTCACTTTTTTTTCCTCAGTTCAGTGCAGGACAATACTTTCTGTGTATGATAGAGTAGGTAAAGAGGGGAAAAAATGCTTTGCTCTTAACACCCGCGGTGTGTCACAGTGAGCAAATTCCTGCATCTGCTTAGAAAACAAAAAGTTAAGCCCCTGACGGTAATCACAGACATACTGCAAATTCCTGGACGCAAATTGAGGATTTTCCAGGATTAGAAGAAACATTAGTGATGCCAAGTCCGAAAACTAGTTTCTTAGCTAAGGTTTAGTATGTAGCTTTTACTTTCTTGTAAGTTCTCAGTATGTGTAGGCTGACTAGTCTACTGTACAATGCACAAAGGGTTGCTGCAGCTGCAGTCACAAAATGGTTGACTCCCCCTAATTTGGCTGCACAAAATGGCCTCCTTACGACCAGCTGCTACTGAGCAGAGATGCTGTGCATGAATGTACACACATTTTCCCCTTTATGACATTTTAGATGTAATCTTACTATGTTTTTAATGATTCTCTGTGGTGTAAAATAGAAAGAAAACAGCACAAATGTTACACAGGCAACGTATAAGCTGTTTTTCATGAAGATAGTTTTTACAGAGGTAGTGGAGAGCAGAGCGAGGCATCCGTGTAGTTTCTGTAACGTGAATTTAACTGCAGCTCACCTGAATGTGCATCTTGATGACTGCCTTCCCTATCAGAGTGGCACCAAAGAAAGTCCAGAATGGGACCAAAAAATGTCCACATGTTATTCCTGCCAAGTCGAAAAGAGGATTTGGAATCTGGGGAAAGACAATAAACTCCATTAGAATTAATATTATGTGAGTTTATTTATTATTTTGTTCCTGAAATAAAAAAAAAGACAGAAAAAGAGATGATTTAATGCTACAGATGACTGTTTCATTCTTTATATTCATTTTCTTACAGGGAACCCAAATAGGATTTTAACATTACAGTGTCTGGTACATGTACACTGTGTATTTTTAGAACTATTTTTTACAGCTTTTTTAGCTTTGTCATTTCCTTTGAAAAATGCAGAACTGTCTGAGGACAGGAATGTGGATATGACCAACTTATTTAGAATGATAACTTTGTGATGTGAGAGTGGAGAAATAGAGTAATGTGTGATATGACTTACAGAAGCACAGGCTAAAATCCCAAAGAATCCAACTCTCTGGATGAGTTTCTGTACTGCTACTTTTGCACGGGATGCAAAGTCCTGAAAACCAGTAAAAAAAAAAAAAGAAGAGGGAAATATGTGATAAATATCCAGCAGATGAGCTGATCTCTCATCATTTATCCTTTTCAAACCAAACGTTATACAAGGTATGACAGATCACTTACACACCGTACCATTTTAAACCTGCTAGAGATATTTATTTTGATAAGAATAAATTCCTGAATAAAAATTGTTGTGATTATATTTGCAGAATTAATATAAAATATGTTTTGTCCAGTTATGAAGGATTTTGTGATAACTTTTACTTTTAAATCACTTAATCTTCAAACCATTCAAATTGATGTTCCTTTCATGTGACAAATAATGGGTAAAAAAAAAAGAACTTTTAAAATGAAAACAGATTAATTTATGAATTCAAACTGAAACAATACGGAGGAATTCTTAAAGCTTTGTTAACGGGATTTTCTATGAACAATTCTTTACATTTGTTTTGTTTAAAAATTTATGTAAGAGGGTGAATATCACATAGATGTGTCCAGCTGTAAATTTATTTGTTTAAACTTGATTGTTTTCAGAATATTTTAAAACTATTCAAATTACAGAAAACAATTTGTCGGATATCATTTTAGAATAAAACTTCATTTTGGAAAATATAAATGAAATCATCAGAGCAAAGATCTGCTTCAACATTTCTTTATAACCTGTCAGCTTTTTTTAATCTTATTTATAACTTTGCTGCTTTTGAAACTCTTCAATATTGTTTTAATCTAAACATGCAACATTATTCAAATGAAAAGAAAAATTAGAGAATGACCACATTTTTGGTTTTAAATCCTGTTTTCAAATGAGTGCAAGAGCAGCAGCTGCAACAAGATGTTAAGAATCATCTACTAGTTGGAAAATGTGCCTTTAAAGAAAAAACAAGCTTAAATCAATTATTTAGCTTAAAAGCATCTGACAAACAAAATAATGACACAATAAGAAATCAGATATACTTAAGTACAGGTTGTTTAGAACTCTGAATGACAAACATGAATGAATAAATGATCATAACACAAAAAATTGGAGAGTTTATATTTCTAAATTCTCAAGTTTATATGGTTCACTTTAAACAATAAAATCTATTAAAATCAACAATGTAGAGTTCACTTTCTTAGACATTTGCATAGCTTTAATTCTAAATCTAGACAGAAATGGAAAAGATAAAAGCCATGAGAAAATTATGTTTGATTTCAGCACAAAATAATCATGATTTCTTATATTAATTTCTCAGTGAAGAAATACTGTAAATGCTTTACTGAAATGTGGCTCTCAAGTTTTAATTAATTTCTGCAGTTTGTGAAAGCAAGTATGAAAACCTTTAGGTTCACATTTCTCCCTCACCTGTTGCACATATTTAAAGTGAATTACAAGGCTTGTTTGTGACCTCTTTATTCTAGATGTACAAAGTATTCCTGTCTCACTTCAGGTGTTTGATCAATCCCTTTCACACTGGGAATATATATAAAAAGGAGAAGACAACAAACTGACATTCCAGTGACTCACAAACTCACAGGTTATCCACTGGTGCTGCGCTATCGTCCCTGACAGAAGCCTCTTTTCACTGCAATGACACATTTTTTCTCAATATGCCTTCTGAGGGAAGAGAAGCTCCAACCTGTTTATTTAAATAAACTTTGTCTGGGAACATTGAGTGAATGTAAAGAGATTTCTTGTTGAAGACTTCACAATTCTTTTGGATATGTCAAATATTCAGGTAATAATATTCTTATATCATTGCCATTATTGACTTAGCAATGTTAAATATTTTGGTTTTAATGTGATAGCAATTCTTGTGAATAATTGAATGTTTCCATTTACAAACAAACAACATAAAGGACTAACAAAATTAATGTTCGAAAATATCAAGGAAGGCCAATGTCAGTTTTCTAAAGGCCTGAATGTACAGAAATTAATCCTATGCTTGTAAAGATGACTGCAGGAACTGTACATCGGTTTTTGTTCTTTTTCTTTTTTTTTTTTTAATTAATTCTACATTTGTCCCATAAGAAATTTTGCACTTTTATGATGAAACACAGGAAGTTTGATGTTTGTTTTTCAAAGCTAATTAAATTATTGTGGCAATACTGATGCTTTTTATTAATTCAGAAGTTTCCAAACTAATTATTTTAGTCATAATTATGATAATGCTATTTGTAATTTTTTACAGAATTATCAATTTCACAAATTATATAAATGACTAAACAAGTTTCGGGGTTGTGCTTAATCAATCTATTCATGTGTTAAAAAACAAACATCTAAAAATATGTACCTTTAATCAGATATTTTTTTAAATTAAGCAAATAAATATACTGATTTGAACAAGCATTTTGAAATACTGTAATTATCAGTATTATATGTTTTAATGTACATGTTTTTAAATACATTTCAAACTTACTAAAGGTTCATATTAAAAGGATGAAACTACAATATTTTCACGCAAAGGATCTACATAATTTGCAAATGACTAATTAACTGTAAATACATGCCAACGTGGTGAAAAAAAGAGTTTTTTTTTCTCATCCCAAGTGCTAAAAAGATCCTTTATTTCAGTTTACTGCTGATACTGATACATATATGATGGTTTTAAAGATGACATTCATCTTATGACAAATAAAAAAAAGAATAGTAATAATGAGTATGATTGATGGGTATTTGCTGTGTGCCATATTTTCTCACCTTAAACAATATTAAATAATTTAAAAAAGAAACAGGAGAAAAATAAATCCTTGTTTTATTAAATAAGAAGAACTAAGGCCCCACTTTCGGAGGAAAAAAAAGAAAAAAAAATGAAGTGCAGAAGGGAGGTTTGCAAAGCATGATCATACCTTATATGGTCAACAAAATCAGTACAGTGCTGATGACATTCTTTATGGGGTGCAACCCCGTGGACAGGAAATTTGAGAGACATGGGAGGTCGCCGAATAAGGTGGTGGTGGGGGGAGCGTAGGGACATCCATTCTGATTGGTTCATGATTTGAATTTCTGCCTCTGCTGATGTCCAATCGTGAAAGTTTCTCCTTGGACAACCCTGAAGTTTTAGTTCTAGCCTGTTCTCATGTGTGCATATGTGTTTATGCTTTTGTGTGTGTGTGTGTGAACTGTTCAGCTGGTGGGAGACAGGGAGGGAAGGAATGTGCATGGTAGGTTTACAGCTGAACCACTGAGGACCATGTCTGGACCAGGGACACCTGACAATCCTGACTGTTACAGTGTGTAACAGAGTCCTGCAGAAAGAATCAGTGCCATGCAGACTATGAATGAATCCCACTTGTTTTCTGACACCATGACACTCGGGTTGCTGCTTTTGAACTTTTGGCTCACACTGTAAGAGAGCATGAAAATATCACTGCTGAGAGAATAAAGGGTCCCCAAAGAGAGACATGGGGGAAGGTATGAAGAATGCAAGTATTTGTATGTGTCAACCTGTGACACTGTGATTTATTGCATTTGAACTACACGCTTGGATTGTTTCTCCTTTCTACATTTCTGGACCATGGAAGCATCTATCTGGGATAGCTAGGATGTAGATTCCAGACACCGTTGTTGGCGGCTTATGGAAAATCACCATATTGCCTGGCTGTTTGCCAAAGACTGCCTGCTGTGCTATTTTGTCTGTTATGGGTTTGAATCCCTCCGCCTTCCACATTTATATTGTCCTTACAGTCAATTTACCGTTATAAAGATGGTAAAGCAGAGATGCACTTGAATGTTGTGGTTTTACTTCTTCTTATCATGACCAAAACATATTTTTGTGTCAACATAAATAAACTGGAACTGGTGGTAAGAGGGCATCTTCAACCGCTTGTGTAAAGCATGCTTGCTGACACGTCCAAAGTACAAAATGTCCCAAATCTACTGGATTTGATAGCAGTAAATATACAGTAGATAAATTAAAGTTATGTATGTGTAGACAACTGTTGATTCAAGTCATTGGGATAATTATAGGAAATGAGGTTATGTTCAGTGTGAAAGTTATTTTACATTTACATACATGCATTTCTTTACATACACTTTAAATGTTATATTTAGAATGTCTGTAATCACAGATAAATATCTTTGGTTTTAAAAGTGTCATTACTATATATATTTTTAGATGCTGTTTATGCAAACGTCATAATATGTAAGGTTTTAATGACACAGTTTGAGAGCAAAGTTATTCCTTTATTAGGTTTTTTTTTTAAATCATAAAAAATTCAGCATACAGTACTGGGAGAAATGTTAAAGTTTTCACTAACAACATGTTCATCACTTTGTTGAGCTAAACCTTTTTTTTTTTTTTTTTTTAAAGGGGGGGTATAGTTCAAACACAGACAAAAAGACAGACTGCCCTATTAGGAAAATTAAAGTGTCACACAAGGAAAAATCTATGCACAGCTTATATACAAGTCGACACCCACGCACATTTCTCTCTCTCTCTCTCTCTCTATCTCTCTCCCTGCGTCTATGCTTTCTCTTTTTTTCTCAATGAAAATCTTTCACACAGAAGACACACATCTCAGGAGTAATCGCGAGCCCCCCCGACATGAAGATGGCTAAAGTTCATCTCATTAACTCCTGACAAGCCCGCGCCCACTCTGTACGGCGCAGGAAGTAGACTGATGCAACTGAAGCTACAGTTTTAAGAATAAATAAGAGATACACGTTCAGATCATTCCCCCCCCCCAACACACACACACACACACACGCAAACACAAATGCACCCCTGAGTCCACGTTGACAAATTCTTTAACAATCTGCGGTTCAAGGGAAGCTGGTTTTACTCTGACTCACCCCCCTTCTTTCAAACAGTTTACTGGAAATAAAGAGGGAGGAGGAGGGAGGGAGGGAGGGGGCACTTTCAGAGAAGTCATGTGACGGGGCTGGGCAAACCACAGCATAGAGAGTCTTTGAGTGGAGTAGGCCAGGGGGGAAGGCAGGCATACGCCCAGCGCAGATGGCCCTGATTTGAGTTACAGGAGATACGATCCTGGGAGTTGGCAATCAAGAATTCACAGCCTGTTAACTCTTTCCGTTCCAGGTTAAAAAAAAAAAAAAAAAAAGAAGAAAGAACGAAAAAAAAACAACCCTACAAGCCCGGATGTAATCAAGTTGCAAGCTATCACATACACATTCCAAGCTGGATTGTCTGAGACGATCTGCGTTAATACTGAGGATTCCTCACCGGCATGTAGAGCGGTCTTTCTCTCAGCATAAGATTTAAGGGGGGGGGGGGGGAGCTGATGTTCATGACATCAGTGTCTAGAGCCGTTAAAAAAGGCATGACTTCATTATTCTTGAATAGCTCTGTTGAATGAAAGAAAAAAAAAAAAACCCAGAGGGCTTTGCTGTGCATCACGTGCACTTGTGGTAGGAAGTTGGCACGTGCCGGCTGGGAGAAATACCACTGGGTTTAAGTCAAAATGTTGGCACCTAAAAACCTCTGTGACTCCAACGGATGGGACGAAGTCAGCATCTTAATTAAGCTTTGCTGCTTCAGGATGGAGAGTGGGTGGAATATGTGTGTGTGTGTGTGTGTGTGTGTGTGTGTGTGTTGGGATGGGCGTTATGGATGTGGAGCCATGTTTGGTTTAAGGGAGATGACATCCGTGACAGCAAAATTTAACCGCTTCCTGTCTAATACACAGCGATCCAATAATAACACATTTTTGCCATTCCAATCCATGGAACGTCTGTTTTTAGTTTGTTATAAGAGTAATATTTTTCAGCTCTCAAGAAAGAAAGAAAAAAACAAAACTCCGGCATAAATTCAGAGCTGATGGATACCTCACTCCACTATAAAAAGTGTACAACAGGCAAAAAGTGGACAAGTGTAAGATGAAAAGGTGTTGCGGGCTCTTCTTAAGTACAAAAGGAAACCACAAGAACATCCGAGTAATTGTAAAAACCCCTGGTGTGAAGAAAAAAAACCAAACACATTTCCATATGTCATAGGTCCTTGGTGGTGCAGACAACCTGCGTCCGGATGCTGTTCAAACACACAGACATACATCACATACATTCTCACACACACACACACACACACACACACACACACACACACACACACACACACACACACACACACACACACACACACACACACACACACACAGAGCGGGAAGGAAAGAGAGGAGAAGAAAGAGGGAGAATTGTAGCATGGAAGAGGAAGGATTCATGAGAGCACAGGAACAAAAAGACAGAAAAAAAAAGCATGTAAAAGAGAAAGCAGGATTAATGCTAACGCAGCATCTGAATTTCCACAGAAGCGAAACAAACAGGCAACGTCCCTTCTGCATCACATCGTTGGCTTCTTTGAAAAAAAGTCACGCATCATTCACGCTCCTTGGTGCTGAGACAAACTTTCTTCTTCTCATCGCGGCCCGTTTGTCTCCCTTTTCTACTGAATCTTCCATCTTCTGCGCCTTGTCTAAGGTGGGAAGTGCTCCTATATCAGTTAGTGATGTCAGAACAGCGCACTCACACATGTGGTCTGGACTCCGCAGGACAGATGTTGGTGCCAGTATACAGAGCTGTCCACAGTATTAATAGCAGTAAACTTTAAGGCAGGTGCAGCATCCCTGCCCCAACTCTTCTTTTTGCTGCATTGTATGTGACTTATTTTAACCTGATCTGGCAAATCTACAGATTAAATTCGGAGAAACTTTGAGCTCTTAGGGCTCTTAGTTACCTACGTTCTTTTATTCTCAAATAGATATAGTTAGGATAAATGTGAAAACTATTACTACCTATCTAAATTAAAAGGATGAGAGTAAAAGGAGGCAAAAGTTAAAGATTATGTGTTTCATAACCTGCTGTGACTTAATTTGAGGACAATAAGATTGGTGACTAAGCTAAGCAGAAATGTTCATTTGTCATAAGTCAACAGTGATTCAAAGAGCTTTACAAAGACCTTAAAACCTTAGAAAAAAAGCATTATTTAAAATGAAAAACAAAAGAAAAAGAAAAAGATATTGGATAAATAAAACTACTGAAAACACAACCAAGTTTTTTTTTTAAAATTCAGGCTTAAAAACATTGAAAATTTGGTCTTTTAAATAAAAAACTATTGAGATGCAGCTGGGAACAGGAGGGTCTTTAATCTGGATTTAAATAAACGAAATTTCAGCTAATCTGAGGCTTTCAGGGAGTTTGTTCCAGACATGTGTAGCATAGAAGCTGAATGCAGCTGGGTCTGGGTCAAGAGATCACTGATGTGTTTGATCCTAAACCACTCAGAGCTTTGCAGACCAGCAACAAAACTTTAAAGTCCATCCTCTGATGGACACAAAGTCACTGTAAAGACCTTGGATCTGGACTGCTGGGGTCCAACTTCTTGGTCTTAGTGAGGACTTGAGAGTTCTGAATAAGCTGCAGTTGTCTAACTGTTTTTTTAAGTAGACCAGTAAGGATATTTTTACAGCAATCCAGTCAACTAAAGATGAAAGCAAACAAGTTTTTCCAAGTCCTGTTGTATCATCAGGTCTATATTATTCAGGTAATTTTGTGATTCACTTTTCAAGATTCAGGCCTGCGTTCATCACCAGACCCAGATTTCTGGTCTGGTTGGTGATTTTTAGGTGTATAGAATGAAGCTCTGTGGTGGCTTTAATAGATTCTCTGTGGCTCCAAAAGACAATCACCTCAGTTTTGTTTTGTGTCGACACAAAGTACTTCCTGTTCTCAAAGTACAGACCCGAGCTGTTGGGAAGAGAAGTGTAAAGTGAAAGCCTAAGTAATAACTTGGTTTAGAATCAGTATTTATATTTGGATGACCAAGAGTTTCTCCATAGACTCCACCAAGTATTATCATCTGTGATTACTGCTCCTGATATTAATTGCTGTTTAGATTTTTTTTAATATAAGGATTTCACAGCATTTTTAACAATGTTTTGTTTTTCTTTTTTTTTTACTTTATGAAACGTGTGTACGTGTGTCACTGCTATAAGTATGTACAAAATAAAATAAAAAATAAAATCTTTTCCTTTTTCTGTGTACATGGTATATACACTTGTGTCACTGCTATATGTATGAACAAAATAAATAAAATCTTTTACTTTTCCTGTTTACATAATATATAAACAGGTCACTGCTACATCTATGTACAAAATAAAATAAAACAAAAAATCTTTTACTTTTTGTGTATATGGTATATAAAGTTGTAGCATTGCTATATGTATGTGCAAATCAAATTAAAGATACTTTATTCATCCCGAGGGGAAATTCAAGGTTTAAGCCAGCTGGTCCAAGGTTTGACATACAGACATTTAACATTTCTGACAAGTTTACAGAACCAAACCATGCAGCCAGTTTTATTTTATAAACAAAATTTTATAAGTATTCAGTTTTTTGTTTTTTTTGGGAGATTTTGTAATGGACAACTTGGAAAATTAGCCTGCACATCTACTGTGTTATGTGCATGTTTCCACCAGGGAAAACTAATGGAAACATGCACAAAAAAAGACATTTAAGAAATGTTTTTCATTTAGAACATTTCACAACTAAAACTGTAGCTTAAGCAACATCAATCATGCAAGTGTGAATAAAACTAAGTTACATGCAGTACACAGCAAAAATCATGACTAAATCATGGGATTTATTTGTTAAAAGTTTGTTCCTGCAAATGCAAGAGTGAGTCTGTTGTTAAGTTCCAAACCATTTATGGATGCAGATGTTTTACAGCTCTTTGTCTGACCGTTTCACCCACAGTGAAAGAAAGAAGAAAACATTCCTGACACTGAACACTGGGACAGACAGGTCTGAAGGAAAACTATGACAAAACCACATTTCCCTTCATTCCTCCTTCTCGATTCTCTATTCAGGAGGTTAGTAAATAAATATTTACACTGAGCCGTTGGACAGTGTTGAAACATTTCTGGGGATGTTTAATACGTGAACATTTTTTTCTCAGCGAATTTCTTAATGAAGATCGGAAATGCTGTGCGCGTTTTATCCGAGTGCATCACTGCTCTTAGTCATAATGTTGTGAAAGCACTTAAATCTGGCAATACCATTGAGAAACTTGGGGTGGTTTTTTTTTTTTTTTTTTTTAAAGCTGTTGACCCACAAAAGTTTGGCACACCAGATCTGGGTTGAGACAAAAGGTTGCTACACCAGAATACTCCAGCCAGCACTCTGAGGTCCTCTTCACAGCTTTTACTTGATGTCCCACTAGCCAGACTTTAATCCAGGGGTGACAGAGCTTTCTCTGAGCTTGACCTTTGTGTGTTTTATTTTTAATTCTAGTTTTTCTTTTATTCAAGATTTTATTTATTTTTACTGAGCAGTGTTTATTTTAAAATTGTGGATTTTTGTTTGTTGCTTTATTGTTTAGCACTTCGGGAGGCTGCTGTTGCAAAAATGTGCTTTATAAAAAAACTTGAACTTAAAGATCTAAACTAGCCAAATTCTTTAAATATTAGAAAATCAGCTAAACATATAACAAAATATATTAAAACTTAAATAGTAAACATGGAAGAAAGAGAGTTTTATTGGAGTTTCACTTTGTGTAGCAGGTTATAAGCAATTTGAAAAGCAAAGGGGTTTGGTGGAGTGAAGATGAAAGATGACGGGACAATAGATGGTACAAGAAGCATTGTGTCACCTGTGCGGACTCAGTCTGGTCCAGCATTTGCTCAAATTTCTGATAATCTTCATCATCAGGTTCAGCACCAGATAGCCGTGCAGCCCGTGCCATGAAGTAGGGAGGAAGCTCTCCTATAGCTGTTCCAGCACCCTGTTCTCACACACACACACACACACACACACACACACACACACACACACACACACACACACACACACACACACACACACACACACACAGGTAGAACTTTAAATTCAACACAATTTTAAGAAAGGGAAAGTCATAATTGCTGTTATGACAGATGTTAATATTGGCAACGTTGTGCAAGTTTGACTGCAAACTGTTCAGGCTGTTGATCTATCTAAACCTTATTAAAATGTTTTTGTGTTTTCTGCTTTAAAATAAACAAATAGTGAGTAGCTGAGTGGTTTGGAGTCAACATATCATTTCAAGTTTAGGATAACTGCAGTAATCTTTATGTAATGATAAAAGAAGCTGAAAATTGATACATTAGTGTACATGTAACCACTTTCTAAAAGACATTAACCTGGTTGCCAGCACAAGGAGACTTTGTTGAAACAAATGGAAAATCACAGGTGTCCTATCAGTTGACAGAAAAGTATAATTTACTGTTCTTAATTTATTTGACCTTATCAAAATATTGTTGTGAGCAATCTGCAAGTCTGTCAAGAATCTTCTTTTTGCTTTTGCTTTGTCTCTACCAATTATAGTTAGGGTTCATAACATGTGGACCAATCAGAGCCTGTAGTTCTCTCACTATGGCATTGAACACTGTGGAATAACAAGCAGCATCTTGGTTCCTCCATATAACCCAAGTTTGGTATGATTGCCAAAAGAAAACACTATTTAACCCAAATATACAAACTTGCTCAAATTCTTGTGGAACACAATCGGCTTTTTGGGCTTATGCCCCTTCACCCTCTAAATTATTAAAAACAATGCCACATTTTTTCACATGCAATATTTAACTCCTAAAGACATGTACAAAGACACTTTTCTTTGTCTTTAATGTTATTTGACTTTTTAGTTTTTTCATTTTGATCTATTATATATAACGATTTATAATATATTAATATTGTGATATTTATACAATAGAAATATTCTATAAAAAACTGACTAGTATCATTTTCTTGTCCTGTTTATTACTGAGCTAAATATGGTAATTACATGTATGTGTGGATGTGAAATTTTATTCTAAATTAGTTTAATTCTTAAGTGAGTGGCAGTGTGTTAAGAGACTTTTCTAATGTTCACTTGAGTGGCAAAATTGCAAATATACCATCCTCATTTGTGTATATACTAGAGAACAGCCTTCAAATAGGTGTCCACAATAGTGGACACGATGCAAAAAAGTAAAGATTACACAATTTTTAAAAAATATATTATATCGAAATGAATGTATGATATCCCCAAAAAATGTTGGTTCTTTTCTATTTTACATTTTGTTAAAGGGACCAATAAAGACTTCATGTTTAAAAAAAAAAAAACAACAACATTTTTTTAAAGGGTTAAACAAAAGTAAAATAAATACACATGAACATAGAAATAGTTTTTATGGGTCAGCAAAAATCAACTGAATGACAATCTTCATGACTTATCTGGGATTTCTGAAGAAAGCAGACATGGAGGTTGCCAACTTATTTTGGGGCTTATAAGTTGGGTGATGATTGT